>NW_027111618.1:117085-174042 GCF_000696795.3 Halyomorpha halys
CGCAACCCTGACCATCTCCCTATATATCTATTTTTACGGTCAACTATACATACATATATACAATAATATATTTAGTTCATTACGGTCGCAGTTTAAACCTTTCCGGCTGTTCCTGAACCTCCACCGAGGCACAAAGCCACCAATCACCTTTCTCCAGTAAGTATCCCCGAACCATCCTCTTAAGAAATTAGAAAGCGATGCAAATGGAACTGTCTCCAGGCACCAGTCTAATTCCACTGTCTTGTCCGTTATTGATGAATCCTCCAGGAAGAGGAATGAATTTGTCAACCGGACTTTGTTAAATAGATTTCGTGAGGGCTGTTGGCAATCAGTCTTCTTCTCCTTCTTAGGCAGGATAGTCTTCTATTTCGCCTCCAGGTGGCGTTTGTGACCAAGGAGCAATATGTCTTTCTAAGGAAATAGAAGTATCTTAGTTATCGTAAACCAGTTAATTTTAGTGTTGGAATATCGTAAAAAATCTTTGCCATTTATTTTTATCTTAAATGTTTTATTTCTTTGAAACTCATTTTTTTTTATGTAACATGAAACTATAAACAACATGATATGTCAAAATTGTATCTATATTTCAGTCCTAAAGTAGATGAAACATTGAAATACAACACATTTTATCAACAGATATGAGAACTGTGTTGAACGAAAATAATTAAAGTCTATTTTAAGACTTTCACCTTTTGAAATAAATAAACTTGATAGTAATTATTAATAAGAATGGGAAAAACAAAATAAATTTTTTAGAAAATATATCACCATAATAATAAAAAGATTATTGATAACACTATTTTAAACTAACGGTCTTCTTGAAAGTGAATATTGCGATAAATTTCAGGAGTTCTCAGCTGTCTGCCTATTAAAATGTATTCGCCAACATTTATTGTACATGTTGTGGAGAGCTGAGAGTTCAGTCGATCCATAATTAAGTCGTCAGGATGATGTAATAAAATGTAACTAGTAGCATTAATAATTTTGAGTGTTTTAATAAAAAAAATTAAAGGAAGAAAAAAGAAAACTAGGATGTAGATGTTGCCTTCCATGTTCTTATAGCATTACAATTTAAAGATGTCTGGGAGTTAAGATATAATCTCATTAGTTTACAATTTCAATAATTTCTTTTAGTTTAAATATTATTGAAGTTGAATTTTCTGGCTTTACTTTTCTTGTTTAATTCTAAATAAAAAAATTTCACCTTAATCCTTAATGATCTTTCGGAGCACAGATTTTTCCTTCACAGGTAGCGCAGGGGGACAAGCTCGGTTCCAAATTTCCCTGGCGGAATGTAAATATCGTATATAGGAATGAATTGTTTCATATTTTGATTTTTTTTTTTGCTTCCAATAATTATTTTGTTAATTTACGTATTACAGTAAATATGGTGTGCATGTGCTTTCTTATTTCTATTACTAATGTCTTATAGTACATGATAGAATGTATTACTATACAATAAAGAAAGAAAAAGAGATCATGAAACGCAAGTGAAAATTCCGGATTCCGTCGACATATTTTTTTTCATTTCTGTATGAATTCAAAAGTTTCTTGTATTCAAAGGTTTCCAAGGTTCCTTTTTTTTCTTTTAATAAAGGTAGAGAAATAAAAAAAAAAATACTTAACCTAAAATACTGATATTTAGCAACTATGTTGTAACTCTAAAACGTTGGCCTTAGTAAATATTTCGGAAAATTGGTAACAAATATTTATTTTTTAAATGACTGATTTGATGCAATTGATCTGCTTGAAAAAATTTAAAGATCATAAGGAATGCTTAATAAAAAAAAAATTTTTTTAAATTTTGTTCATGAGCAAGTAAATAAACTACTAAGGATGCTATCTCCAATACATTTTCAGTTCAGATACTGTCTTTTTCTCAGGAGGACAGTATATTCAAGTATAATTTCCTGTTGTCGTTTCCACAAGAAGAACTTTTCAGGGATAAAGTTTTTCTAAATTCTTTGCTAAAAATATTTTCTGGGCAATGGCTCCCTATCTCTCCCGGATAATAATCAAGAAGGAGCCCTGATATTAAGGAGGCTACACGTTCCGAGAAATATCACTGATTCCTCGCTTTAAGAGCACTCTGTATTCAGACCTGAGAACCTTTGTTTCCTCCTCTCTCTTCTAGGATTTGCATAATCCCCGTAGCTAATACAGCCAAGATATCTTCCTCTTCTTTATGACATGTACTTTTCACTTCTTGCCTTTTATCTTGTATCCGACTCAAATCTCTCTCCATCTTTGTACAAATTGAAAAACAATGCCACTCATTCAATATTACTTGCAGAACAGAAGCTTGTTATCTTTTGATCTATATTTTTTATTAAATGTGTATAAGCACTAAATGCTCTTTTCAGTTACTAATTTTTAAAGTTTATACAGCTGACATCCCAAACAATATCCTCCCTCACAACTTACGCTTATGACACAAGTGTGCTCGCAGTCAATAATAAATCTTTAGTTGCATCCCAAACTCTCCAATCCCATATCGCAACCCTCGAAGAATAGCGCCGAAATTGGAGAATAGATATAAATCCCATCAAATCACATTTACTTTTCGTCGTAAACCTGCCGACTTCCCTACAGTATACTTTAATAATGTTTCTCTTACCCCTGTTGAACAGATCCGCTGCTTTGGATTACATCTTGACAAACGACTAACTTAGAATCCTCACACAAGACTGAAAAGACAGGAAACTGCACGTTGATTCCGAATATTATAGCTCTTACTGGACAAACGGTCTAAACTTCCAATTCATTATAAAAGACAGATCTACATGACAATAATAAGGCCTATCTGGACATACAGAGTTGAGCTTTGGGGCTCCATTAAATCTTCGAATTCCTCGCGTATTTTATCCTTACAGTCAAAATCCTTCGTAAAATCCTCAATTTTCCTTACTTTCTCACAAATAAAATCGTCCATAAGGCCTAAATGTCTCTTATGTAACCGATATAGCCCGAATCAGACATCAATCCTTCCGTTATAAACTCCCTAACCACTCAAACCCATTAGTTTCTAACCTTGTTTTCTCTTCCATTTCTGACAACCCTCCGAGGCGATTGAAAAGAAGATGGTCTCGAAACCTTATTTTGTTAGAATGTTTTTAGAGTGCTACCAATGGGTAGTTTTTCAACATGCCTGTAACATACCATTACATTCTTACAACAAATTTACTTGTATTTTATGTACAGTTCTTCTAAATATCAATAAATAAATTTTAAAAAATCCATAGTTTAGTGCCGAGCAACACGGCTTTCTATACAGAATACATACGTATTCCAGGATTTTTAATAAATGGTTCAATTCGTATATAGTGGCCAAAGTCATTTCCCGAATTAGGTGATTCTTATGAAAATCATCAACGGCAAAACTTTGCCTTTTTCAATTTTGCTTTAATTCTTCTCTCTGATTATGTTTTTTTTTTTTTTTTACCAGCTATAGTGTGAAGATTTTTATCATGTGACACCCCAATTTTAATGACATTTGCATGTCTTTTTCGGATCAAAATTACTAAAATATCTGTTTGTATGAAAGCTTATTATTATTATATTCAAATAGAATTACATATAATTAGTAAATAAATTATTTAATGAGAAATATACATATGCACATTATTTTAAAGTTTTATAGAATCCAAATTCTTATTGGTTATTTGGTTTCTTAGTTACCTTCTAATAATTTTTAATAATATAAAACGTTTGTTCACACATAGATATCTTGCTAAAGATAAGATAAACACCAAATACAAACTTTTTTCTTGGCCGGGATTCCTGGCAATGTATCTGTAAGATATAGTCCCCCTTTCTATGTTATTGAACTTAATTGAATTAATTCACTTTCGAAAAATATAAAATAACTTCATTCAGAAGAAAAAAGAAATATTCATTAGTTATGACAAAAAAATTACCTCTGAGCCACACTAATATCTTAATAGAGACGCAGTAGTATCCTGAAGAAGCAACATAAACATTCCCAAAGGGCCACACTAATATCATTAACTAGTCACACTAATTGACTTCAAAAAGTCAAACTAATATCCTCTAAGAGTCACACTGTCTTCAAAGAGTCCCAGGTTTACCGACCCCTTTTCTAGTCTATCTTGCTTTCAATTACTATATAAGACAATTTGTTAATTATTTTAAGAAAAGAAGGTTCATAGTTTGTTATTTGTCATTGGTATAAACGTGACTTTTTTTGCTTCAAAAAAATGAAGGTATTAAATATATTATATTATAAATATTTAAAGTAAAGAAGGATACAATTTATAATTTATATATTATTAGATTTTATTGGGCCAATCATTATCGCTAAAATTAAATAAATATATCTAATGATACCAAAATAGCAAATATATTACAATCTAACTGCTCGAAATAAATATTTGTTAATGATATTGATTGTATCATCTAATACTGCTGTTATAGTAAAGCTAATTAACATATAATTATAACTAAAAAATTACTTTATTATTTTCCTCATATAAAATACATTTGATCAAATATTGTTTACCATGAATGATTTGAATGCGTACTCAATTCAACTTTTTCAGGACACCCATCGAATGAAAAAATATTGTTAAATTTATATGTAGCCTCAATAGTATGGATATTTCAAGATAATTTGAACTATGAGACTGAAAGGGTTTGTTTTTGTTTAAAGGCGTAAAATCCTTCCATCATGAATTTTATGAAATAAAATTCCACACCAAAATTTTACTCATTTTACTTCAATATTTGGTGTTGCAGTTTAAAATCTTCAATATAAATTCAACTTGTCTACATGAAATGCTCCCATAACAATTTCTACATAATCATTTTCATCAATGGACATCTTTATTACTTATACTAACACCTGATTAAACTGCCTCATCGCCAATCACCAGATAATAAATTGATTTCACGTACCGTTACCTCATATATTTTTGTATAGGGTAGACCTGTAACATAATTATTTATTATTTCTTAGGCCAAAACCAAACAAAACTATAAATAAAAATATAATCCAGAAAGCTCTAGGGATAGGGAAACAAGCTGAGATGCCCTCGTAGAGTTATCAATAACAAAGGACAGTCTTTATAGCGCTGTTTTCTTGCCGTATCCTATCTCCTTGATAAATAGCTTTCTAGATTTATCTTTACAATCCTCTATTGGATATTTATGTTATCTGCGTGTGGCAAAGATGTTTCTGTTTTTCTAGCCCAAAAGATGCGGTGACGTTTCTCGTCACTTTATCAATCTGAATATCGGGCTTTGTGCTTTGATTTGTATCAAGAGGAACCACCTTAGATTCCTTAAATGTTTTCATTTCATGGCATTGCGTCATCACATGGTCTTCATGAAACTAACACTACACTAAGCAGTCAATTACACGAGAAAATGTTTTTTTAACACCATTCATGTTCGAACTACGTAGCACCGAATATAATTGATTATATTTTTTCTGACTAAAAACAAAAACATATAACATCAGTAATTCTTAGGAATACACCGTTTGCCTACAGAACTTTTGTGTAGAATAGTGAATTCGTGCTCTAGAGTAGAATGTAGAACAAATTTTTTTTTATTTTTCTGTTAATATACGAATTTGTATTTAGGGTTTCGTGAACTGAAAATAATGAATACAAATTTTGTTCCTTCCAGTAACACTAATGAAACCATAAGACAATCGAGAAAGATCGGGCTGTTTCGGCTTTGAACGTTCGAGTCAGATGTTTGTTTTTTTCTCCTTTAGCTCTTCATAAATTCCTCACATATTTGGTATCAATTTATTGTTATTATAAGATGCGATATTACTATAAGAACTGTTTAATTTTTTTTTCCAAATAAAACAAATTAAAGGTAATTTAGAAGAAGAGTTTTTAAAAATACGTCATTTGAGCCCGAACAGACAACTTCAATGAGGAAAAGACCAAGCTGGAATGGAAAAGCCATTTAATTATGCAATGAAATCCGAGCTTAATCAAAATCGTAAGAGCTGTTTTTGAGAAAATCGAAAAAAATTGAAAAAGCGATTTTGATGATTCTTTGAGTGACATGACATCCGTTTATACTAAAACAATCTCTGATAAATATATTCATCATCTAAAAGAATTTCAAACAAAAATAATTATTTATAAAATAAAAAAAAAACCCTCAAATATACGTAAATGAGATTAATTAAGAAAAAGAAGTTAAATTGATATAAACAAAATGGGTGACATGATTGCAAAACCAGATAGATGAAACATTATTATCCAAAGAGATTTACCTAGTCATCACTACTTGATGACTACTGACGACCTCAGATAGGAGAGCGACCAGGAATATTAGATTCGCATTAGAGATCCCATATCTATCCTAAGTATCCTCGTACGTAGCTGAGATATCGTATAGTGGCTGATGACAATATGTCATCTTAGTAACTATCTCCTTACATTTATGTAATCACCAAATCCATTAAAGCATCTTAGGACAAAAAATATAAAATAATTTTCCATATTCTTATTTACCTTGATATTACTCATCAAAACATGTAATCTGGGAGAGAAATTGTTGAATCATAATATATTAATATTTTTACTTCGCCATTTAATGTTTATTGAATTTTTTTTTTGTGTGTTTTGCTATACATTTCACAATTAATTCCACAAAAATAAAAAATAGAAAAGTGCTGAAGAAACAAGATCTGTACTAGATAAAACATGATGAAAGAACACAATGAACACCTAATTTTTGAATTCCTAACACTTACCCTGCGAGATCCTTCATGGTTTGTAGTGGTACAGGATATTTGTTTTGTTTTTTTAATTAAGTAAAACAGCTAAATATTTTAATTACTTATAATCATTACAATTATTAATAGTAATTATATTGCAACTAGTTTAATAAGATTCAACATTTTATATCATTTTATCAGAACTATTTTAATCGACATCGATGAAAACACACTGTACAATTTCTTAGAATGAATAATTTCAATTAATTTATATATTAATCAATTCAAGTTGTTTATGTGTAGTTTATCTACTGTAAATTGTTTTTTAAATTATTAACTATCAATCAGAATGATTAAAAAAACTCTTTAGAACAACATTAGACCCATATTTTAAAAAACTAGAAATATGTGATAATAAAAAAAATTAAATTTTATTTGTAATAAGTTTATTATATACATATATATTTATCATTTTAATAACATTTCGGAATTTTTATCTTTGGCCATCTTCAAACTTTTTTTCTACTATTACACTCCAAAGGCATCAATTATCAGTGTTCATCTTTTATCTTGAAGCTTTGGTTTACAATATAGTACTTCATATAGCACACGAAATTATTTTTTTATAAACATTCATTAGTTTTAAACGCATATAAACTAATATTTTATTTCGTTCCTGTTTTGGGAAAAATTTATTTTTAATATTATATGTTTATAAACAAATGTTAAACATTTGCCTTAATTAATGTGATCCTAAATTTTTCCTTGATCTCTCTAATTGATGGTCAATCATTTAAAAATAATCTCACTAAAACAATAAACAAACATAATAAATTTGTTCATTATAAAAACTAGTTTTTAAATTAAAATTAGGTTATTAGAATGCTATTCCTGTAATAATTTACAGTTTCGGTTATAATGAAACAATATCACCATTCGAGTCACAAATAATTATTATCACAATTATTATTTTATTGCAATTAAGTAATACAGTTAAATATATTAGTGACTACCCTTGAATCAATTTGTTGAATGTATTGATCGAAAGCAACGAACAGACCACCCACTATTTCGCACTAATAAGTTCAAAATCAGTAGGTGGTTTGATTTAGACGTTAATTAAATCCCACCACATTGACATTCTTCGATTAAGTTATATATTGTAGTACTATTTATATTAATAATTATTAAATTGAACTGAAATCTAATTACACAGCGGTAATGTTGCTCTTGCTATATAATGTTGACCAATATTATGATAGTCTACAGAGCGCCGGTGAAGGAGTAGTTAACCAGTTTGCTCAACAGCAGGTTGGCGCTGTTTGTTCACCACTTCAACGCTTGCCTCCAGCTTCTGTCAATTAGCTACTCTTCATTAATTAATTAACAATTTTACTAACAAAATCCTAATAAATTAAAAAGTACATTCATTAACCAGTATAGTAAATATAGTAAGAGTATTTTATTTGTACATTACATTTTCAAATTCAGCGTGATTGCAAAAAAATAAATAAATCCTTCCTTTTTTTTGTACTTTTTTCTATCACTTAATCTATACAGGGTGTTTTCAGGATTAGGTTTCGTAATTTTAAATATGAAGGAAAAACTCAAAATAAGAAAAAAAAGCCGTATGAAGGTATATCCATAATAGCTTAGTAGATATTCAAGTATATAGTTCATTGTTATGGATTATTTCATTTATAAATGATAAATTAATATATGTTCCATTTATTTTATTAATCAGATTTGAATCTTCACTATCATATTGAATATTGTTCCAAGTGATTACCTTGAGCATTAAGACAGGCTCTACTTCCTTCTTTCTCAGCATCAGTATCCGAACGGTACTTTTTTGATGGTCTTATTGTTTTGCATGTTTCAATCCATCTTTAAAAAAAATTTAGGTTAATGACCAGGCATAAACTTTTTGTTTAGTGCCACTCCAAACAAAAATATCCAGTGATGTAGTATCTGGAGAACCTTCGAAATTAGAACACTGATTCAGTGTAGTCCTCCTAGGGAGTAAAGATGCCGAACCACTTTTTTTATGCTCTTGATAGTAACTTTAAACCATATTTAATACGAATGTTAATTTTTATATTTCATTAATAATGAAGTCGGAAAACATATTCATTTATTTATTTCAACCGAAATAATTAATAACAATAAAAATCTTTAGACTTGAATATTTCCTAAGGACAAAGTTTTTTTTTTTTTTATAAGATCTTTACTTCATATTTTAAGTTAGGACACCCTGTATAGGTAATCGGTTGTAAAAAGTAAATAAAGAAGAAAAGTTTCATTAAATATATATGAACAGTAGTGGGAATTAGGATTTTTTTTTGCAATCGCGATTTATTTGAAAATGTAATGTACAATTACGATTCCTTTTTGTCTAATCTATAGACGAGAATATCTAAAAAAAAAAGCGTTACCCTAAACACAGAATTTTTTCTTGTTTTAAGATACATGATTAATATATCCAGTTAGGACACGGTATATGAAGTATTTTATATATGTTCGTTCATTTTTCTGATCGTGAAAAAAATTGAATCAGAGCTTTCAGCAGAAATACGCATTTTGAGCGCAAATCACCAATGGCATGCGACTGTATTCAAACAGCTTAATTCAATAACAAATATATAGGAAAGAGAACAAGCTAGTCAATATCTCATTATATGAAGACAAGGAGATTAAGAAGAGCGGGACAAGTGGCTTCAAGTAATCAGGACGCCTCTACACAACAATGAATACCAGTAAAGATAGCAAGAGACCACGTTTGAGGCCAAAAAAGTAGATGCATAAACAAAATCGACAAAGATGTGAAAGAGCTGCATGCAGAAAATTGGAAAGCTGTGGCCCAAGGCAGATAGCCGTGAAGAAGGCTGGTTCGGGTGACTAAATATCTACGAGGGCTGTAAAAAAAAAAAAAAAATTATAATAATAAAAAAATGAAATATTCCTAAGAAGTTACAGCTACGTTTTACCGGAAGATCCTATAAATATCTTCGATTTTACCCTTTTTAGTTGTACTTAAAAACAGTCCAAACGATATTGATTAATTCATCTTATGAATTTACAATTAAGTTATCTAAAATATTAGCTAGTTCTTATTCTCATTCTAGTGCTCAAATGACGAATTTTCAAAATTTTCCTACTAAGTAAATTTAATTTGGTTATTAAAAATAATTAACTAATTTGCGTTGTTAATTGTAGTAAAAAATGAATAAACATGATGTATGACAGAATATAGTAGTTCGAAAAAGTAGAATAAAGGTAAAATGAAGACAGGAAATATATATAGACTGGAAAATCGGAAAAAAACGAGAGCACACGATTCCATTCTTTCTTCTCTATTGTATGGTAATTGATATTTGGTATTCGCCACCTCAACATACTGCATAAGAAATATATATGTGTGTTTGTATATTTCTTTATTTGTTAGTTTACACTAATAAAGTTGATTAATTTTGGTGTAAATGTTTATTAGTTAAGTTGAAAGCTAAGACAAAGACCGAAGGCTGATCGATAGGGAATGAAGGAGGCGAAGTAGCTGTGGCCACATACTGTCACTAAATTTAGCCGAGGTTATTGCTTCAGAATCTGATATCGGAGGGCCTACCAATACTCCAGTATAAACAACTATCTCTGTTTTGTGGTTGGGGTTTGTTATTTAACATTTATTCTAAATGTTCTTTTTTTCAGTTATTATCATATTTTATTTCTTTTTTCTTAATCTAACTTTTTGTAATACTTCTTCATTGATGAATATTACAATCAACCACAACTTGGTCAATGAGTAATAATGATTAATGATCATATTCATACCAAAATTAAAAATTAAATAAAAATAATAATAAGAATAAAAAAATAAAAAAAAAAACTTTGAACTAATATAATAAAAAATAAAAACACTAGTAAAATTTACACTATTATGTACTTAATCTAACTAAAGCTAATATCTAAATGACGTAATTAAGGACCAATAGTACTTATCAATATTTTTTGCATCGAAAACACAATTTAATATTTGAGAAATTCCATTGTAAAAAAGAAACTACATAAATAGTTGCTTTTTGGGCTAAAAAAAATCGCGAAATCCTCGATTGGCTGGAAACATTTCACGGCACCCTTGTTGAGCCAAAAAAAAAAGTCATCACAATTATTCTCAGAGCGGTTGAATATGAAGGAAACTAAGAAAGAAAAATAAACAGTGCTAAGTAAATTCTGAAATGCACTGTACACTTCCATTTTTTCTGTACTATATTGAGATAGTTGAATTTGCTTGCGACACCAATGGTGTAATCTTGGGGACACCTCTAGGTGCCTCGGCACCCATTTAATGAGCCACTGCTATAGATTGCGCTGTGGACAACCCTACCAACTTTACAGAATTGACAGTTCTAACTCTGTAACTGACAGTCTCGAGAATGAAACCTCTGTCTTTTGGAACATGTCATTACATAAAAAAAAAAAATAAAATAAAACCTTTTTGTCATATATAAATATTTAAATAATGTTCAGTGGGAGTTACCTCAATGTTGTGTAACAATGTTACAAACTCCAGGAACCTGGGTTCGAATCTGGCTATGGCAGATGATTATTTTCTGTTTAACTGCAGCCGTGTGTCAACTCTGTGGGTCCAACAGTCCTTCCGGGACTACCCTACCCCATAAAGTGGGTTACCTTAATTGGGTAAAAATCTGGGGGTCGATCTTGATTCTCACCTTCATAGCGTCATAGCTGTTTTTTTTAAAGAAATTAAACTAAAATCAAACTACGACAATGGTAATTCAAAACCAACTACCATGTTATTTTATATTTTGTTATTATGCCCTTTATGGTCGGCTAGTGTAAAAGGGAATAAAAGTTATGGTTGTTATGTCAAAAGATTTGTGAATACCAAATTTTCCTGTATCTATGAATAATATGAGGCTTTCTGTAGTCATGAAAATGTTTTATTTTTCTGGTACATCTTTTCAAATATATTAC
Source organism: Halyomorpha halys (assembly GCF_000696795.3). NCBI lineage: Eukaryota > Metazoa > Arthropoda > Insecta > Hemiptera > Pentatomidae > Halyomorpha > Halyomorpha halys. Next base: position 128,781 of record NW_027111618.1, read on the forward strand.
AGTATGAACAAACACCTTAACACATTAATAAAAAAAAAAATTAGTTAGCTTTCAATTAATGGATGAATACAATAAAAGCTTTTACTTATATTAAGGAATATAGTGGTAAGATGCATTTGAATTTAAAAATGTTTCCCAGGGACATCCTGGGCAATGAGAATCGAAGTGCTTCTGGTAAGTAAGACCGTAAAATGTTTTAATATTATTAATTCATCATATCAATGAAAAGAAATGTTTTCAATATCTAACTATAGGCATTGTGAATGCTTAGGGACACTTGTACACCATTTTATTTAAATGAGATATAAGTAAAAAAAAAAATGGAAATAGAAGATTTTCCCTTATTTCATAATCAATCGGATTATATCAATGCTAAATGGCACTAAGCGATTTAAGTTAGGCTAGTGATTGTTGAGTTCCAATTGAAAATTGTTGGGGTTGGTATTTCTCTAATCTAATTCAATTCTGTTTGAACGTTTTGCATGAGAAGTACCAGCAAACTCGGCCAGTATTGACCGAAATCAAGTTATTGAAACCGGATCATTGATATAATTCAGCTTTGTTTTAGTACTTATTTATTTTTTTCTAACTCCCCTATGAATATATTAAAAAATATAATATCAAAATATAGTTAATAAAATACGTATATATATATTGCTGGGTAATATACAAATTTTATATTAATAGAAGTTCGTAATATATTTTGTCTTCGGTGATTATCAAAATTAAAAATATCTTATAAACGAACATTGGTTTACATTATTAAAAAATATTATTTTTAGTTTGATCCTAATTTTTCAAAGAATAATGAACCAAACAAATCAATTACAGAACAGTTAACTCCTTAGAGTAGGAATGCTAAGGTTATATATAATCAAAACGCAACATAATATGAAATATGAATGAAGACCAAATCTTTCTTCTTATTTTGGTAAACAACTATATTTTTTTTCTCACTTTGTTTTAAAACGGATTGAAGAAGAATGAGTTCAAAGTGATGTTGAAATGTTTAAATTTTTACATCTCTTGCTTTTAGCTTTATTTAATAGTTTACGATATTGCTAATCCCACTGTTGCCCAAGTTTGGGGAAATAATAATGCCTTCAGAATCAAAAAGTGTCATTTGTATTTTATGTTTTAGATATCAACAAGTTTCATTCCGTCCCTACTTTAGGCCTGTAACTAAATTTGTATTTGGGCATGAACAATCGAATTGTTAATATGAATCTATTTACACATGGGTAATAACTTATCTAATATAAATGTACAGAGAAAAGAATATTTTTAGATTAAAAAAATAGCGAGAAAGCTATACTGACCTAAGTTCTATTTTTTAATTGGTTAAAAGCTTTATTGGCCTAGAACAACTTATTGTTATTGTTTTATTTTTTTCTATAAAAGTAGTTTTTTATATATTATGAACAATCACATGTTTTTGTCTAGGACCTAATAATCATTTTATGTTACATTATGTTCTAAAAAAAGAAGGAAAGAAAGGTAAAGAAGAACCTTTGACTTTTCAACTGTTGGGAAGTTCCAGTAACGAAGGTCCATCTGAAAATGAGAGAAGGTCCACTGAATGTTTCCCGTATTCAAAGCGTTTTTGTTTACTGTTGCAGTAATTGGATACCTATATTCATATATATAGTTGAAGGTTTGTTTAGTTGAAAAGTTTAATTTCAGGACTACCAATCCGTTTGGAAATTCTTTTGTGTATCAAATAGGCTGTTCACAGTAATACTAATTGCAACTGAGAGGTAACATCGTAAATAATAATTTGGCCTAAATATGAGTGCGTGATAATCGTCAAGACAATATCATACCGGTGGATAATACTGCACTATATAGACCTATTAATAAGTTGTAAATCACTGAATAAAAACTTAGTATTTTTGTAAATGATATCAGAGTGTAAAGGTAGGCTTACATCGGAGATAACATCCTTTTAGCAGATTTCTTTTTAACATTCGTTGAATTCATTAATGTGCGAACATTTATTTAATTTATACATTGATACAAACCGTAGGGATTAAAATGTTAATTAAAACAATGTTATTAGCTGGCGTTTCGAAAAATATGCGGCACCTTAAAATTGTACAATTAAATCTAATCATATATATATATATATTTTTAAATATAATATTGTGAATCTTTATTGTTGTTTAAACGCTGCTATTTGAAAATGCATTTAAGAAACTAGATACTAAGCACTTCATTAACAAGGCATTATTTTAATGAATATTTCAGGGAGTTAATTATTATAATAAACAATTAATACTGTTTGTATTATCATATGTGGAGAAGATGTTATCTATGATGATATACAAATAAGTAAAACTTATTTTATTTGTGTTAACGTTTCAACCTGAATTTTAAACCTTTCTTAGGGCTAACAAACTAGGAAAAAGTATAACACGAAATTTAAGTAAACAGCAGATGATACAAGAGAAAACAAGAAATTATATGGGGACAAAGATAACAAATTTTGAAAATATTATTTTGTTATAATATTATTATTTTGCAAATATTAGGGATTCCAAGCTGACTGGGAACCCCCCAAAAAAGTGCTAACTAGTATTGATTTTTTTTATTGATGACTGATGTCGGACTGCTTTAATATCTTAATTATATTTATTATTTAAGTTATTGTGTTTATTACGCATGCTAGAAATACTTGTTATTAATTTAGAGTTTTATTTATTATATTATGGATTATCAATTTGTCTTTTCTTTTTTTTTTTTTAAATTTAAATACTCATACAAATTCAGCTAATTTTGGGTTATTTGGAGTTGTATAGACATTGTATAGAGGACCATCCATCAGCGAAATAGCCTCCAGAGACAGCTGCGAAGACAAACAGGACTTGCCCCCTTGTGCCTGGAGACTATTTGTACAGGAGGAGTCTGTTTGTGATAGCCTGGAGCTGTACTGGCTTCCCAGCGTCTTATCAAAGGCTCTTCGAATCAGCTATCTGCCTTAATCGGGCTCCTTCTATATGTCCCTTACATCTTCTCGTCGATATTAACCGCTATGGCTAGGATATGGAGGACATTTCTACCATAACTATTCCAAATCGGGTAAGATTATTTTCATAACGATTCCATGACTACATGTAACGTCCTTTTTCAGAAAATTATAAACCTTTATTTCGGTAAAGATATAAATAAGTTCTTGCCAGGGACCACTTTTGACTACCGAAAAAAATGGCAAGAGCATGTACCGTTCAGTATTTCAAAACTTGTTCCAGTTCAATGACAAAAAGTGGTCCTCGGAAAAAGCCTTATAACAGACTAAAACAATTTTTTGTTAATTTCGATTCATTTTAAGGTTCAGGTGAAGTAATTTCAGAATTAAAAACGATTTGTCGACTTAAATATTTTATTGGAGATTATGTAATAGTAATTCTTTCAACATTAAGAAGTTCTATATTTTGTTGACTCATTTATTCTGTTTCATCGGCACTAAAGTTTTATTCTGTTGTACAGTTCTGGGTTGTACCATGATTCGTTTTAATACGACAGGTAGCAACGTAGTTTTTCTCCAAATAAAGAAATTAGTTTTCTATGCTCATTTGTTTTACAACTAATTTCACCGAATGGCCTACCTAAGGTTTGAACAGCTGTAGTTCACTTAATATCATTAAGCATAATCAATTGGCCTGCAATTCTGCCTAAAGCTAAAGTAATATCTACTTTCATAATAAAATAAGGATATAAATTTAGAAGAGAGTTTAGGAGAAATTTTAGGAGATTACCTAAACCATTATCAATAGGCCATATTAAGACCAGAGGTCCTAAATATGGCCTACACAACGTTTTTTTTTTTTTTCAAGGAAAATTCAAAATTACATTTTAACACGATTAAAATCATAAAAGAAAATATTGCTGAAGATAGAAATATCATAGGAACAAATTTAGGAGGTTACTCTTCATATTCTGTACACACACACACACACACACACACCTTGTCAAGTAAGGGTTTATCCATTAGAAGTTGGAAACTAAGACATCTGTACGTCTTATGGTTCCTGAGGTATATGTTATCATAAATGTTTGTCCAAACAACTAAAAATCAATATATTGTGAATTTATTTTTTATCTGAAACTCCTACTCCTACGAAGATAAACGTCATAGACTATATGCTGTAGTGCATTAAACTAGCTTCAATTTGAGTGCTAATTTTTCAGTGTATTCTTTGTAAAATGTTGCAATTAAAAAAACTAAATTATGTTTTCTAGTGCTGTTGGTAGTTTTAAAGATATAGAGCTCCGAATGAAAAATTAAATTTTTTTAACGTTATGAAAAGCCATTTTTATTCCCCCAACCTATACTTGGCAGACTCATCAACTTCGACTAGACTTTGACAATCTTTCTATCTCTCTCACTCTCTTCTTCTCTATATGTCTATATACAACTATACAATAGAAATATATGTGAGCAAAGATAGAAATTAAAGAGTATAAAGGAAGAGGGTGCGGTGGAAGGGGATCGATGCAGAGGCAGTTGGCACTTAGTGTTCCAGAAGCTCCAGGGTAATGGCCAGTCTTGGAGTGGTATTTAACCGCTGCCTACAGGATTATTGCACATATTAGATTCCTTATTAACCCTTTTAGTTTCTCTTTAAACATACTTTATTAATTTTTTTTATTATTATACCTTATGTAGCTATTAATATTTATACATAATGTTTATTTATTACACTGTCATTTTTAATAATTGATTGAATTAAAATGATTGGGATAATCAGATTTGTTTACTTCATCTGGCTCTGCTCGATCAAGAAGTAATCAAACAATGAATTATTTCAATTAAAAATAAATACAATAAGCGAATCATTAATTTTTATTAATAACGAAAAAAAGCATCCACATTGCCTTCACCTTCTTTATTAAAATATAATTACATGACTACGTTTCGCCCGATTGACCATCATCGAGGACAAACTTAATTTCAGTATCACAACCTCACGTTGATTTATGAAAATTATAACGAACCTTTTTGTAATTACCACTTGTAAATAATAATAAGTTGTGATTAGTTAATGACCGTAAAATTAAAATATTGTGAAGGATTGAAATTATAATTAAGTGCTGTAGTGTCCAATTCATCCATTTTAACAGTGATAAATTGACTTAGGCATAATAGCCTGCAACATTTTAATAAATCAAAGTGAGGCTGTGATCCTGAAATTAAGATAGCCCTTGATGATGGTCAGATCAGCCGAAACGTAGCCATGTAATTATAATTTATTAAAGAAGGTGGAGGCACTGCGGATAATTTTTGTTATTATTAATAATAAAACAAATCTCGAACATGAATAAGCCACAAACGTAAAAAAACTTTTCTTTTTTCTTTATTTTTTGTTGTAATCATTTCGAAATGGATCATTAAGTACCCCTCCTTCCCTACAGGAAGAATATCATTTTGCTAAACATAAGAAGTTGATGATCACAAGTGCTGAAATGGATCTATGGACAGTCAAAAAAATACAGCTTTTTGTTAACTTTATATTATTTTGTTTTATAAAATATAAATATTGCTTTATTAAATTAATACGTTGACTGTCACAGAAATGTTTTTGAGAGCAGACTATTTATATTTCTCGCTGCTATACCATGGGTTTCGTTGCAGTTGCATAAATATAACAAGTAAACAAACTAGAAAGTAACTCGCAAACGTCCGAGAGAATAATGCAAACTGTGATATCTCGCAGTGGATGGGCCTAGGCAATAAACTAAACTAGGATATAATTCGGTGTTGATAGTGAACCTGTTAATATAGTGTGAGTAATCTAGGTATAAACCTCCACGCCAAACAAAATAACTATTGCGAAAAGTGATCAAACAAAACAAACTCCACGGCAATATATTTTCACGACAAAACGAGAACTGGTTTTGGGCTATTGTAAACTTTATGGATACCTAATACAATATGAGAAATAATCTGAATCTTCATCACAATAGAGAGCCAAGGTACAACATTTTAATGCCGTTTTTATACGGTCAGATTCTCGTTTTCGTACTTCTTCTTGTTTATTCTTGTCAGAATTTGACGATCTACATCCTGTATGTTAATTAAAATAAAATCAGTATTACTTTTTTTTAAGAATAAAACCTAATGAACAATATTAAATCCATAAATGTAAATTCATTAGTTTATTAAAATTTAAAGAGTTCAGAATCTTACGATTGTAAAAAAAAAAAAAAATGTAAAATGGAAAGTCTCAAATACTTAAATCCAAATAGCTAGGAAAATAAAGTATGAAACATGGGCGTGGATTACTATAAAGCACTAAAACAACTAGAGCTTGAAATGAAAAGAGTGAATAGTAGTAAAAAAGAAATTAAAACAGATTGTAAAGAAAAACCACAAAGGAAAAAAAAAGATCTTGCCTTCATTTCACAGTACACCCTTAATCCGAGCAAGACCCAAGATAAAAAAGAAAATAGATGAGATTATTGTACAACACTTGGGCTCAGTAATAAATGCTGAATTGCTTGACATACTGACGTAAATTCTTGATAATGTGAAACAAAGGTTTATAAAGTTTACAGATTATGCATATCGATTGTGTACAAATTCCGAGGCAACTTTCCGCTAGCAACAGGATCAGATATTTAAATAAAAAGAACACTTTCAAGTTCCTAGGTTCTTATTTGGATGCTGCAGGGTCGCCTGAGCATGAATTCAGAAAGAAGGTGGAACAAAACCTGAAGGCTAGCCGAATGTTACAGTCCTCTGGTATAGAGTTTTCCACCGAAGATTCGACAAGCGTCAAATCTTCACAGTGGAGTCTATATCATGACAAACGCTTCAGAAGCATGGACAATAAACTCCCGTTTTTACTCAGAAGTGCAGGTGGTTGTTATTTAAACCAAATTTTCAAGTTTTTACCATACATTAGTGGTTGATATGTAACATTTAACCAAAAAGATGGTGATTTTTTTATTTTTACCCTATTTCGTAAGGGGTCGCAGTAAAGTTTCTCATTTAGTCCCATCTATAGTTTGTATTAAATTATTACATAAATTTATAGAATATATATATTTTTTTTGTTGAGTAAGATAATTTTTTAAAAAATAAAATTAACCTTATTAAAAATTCAAGTTTACAGTTATCTTTTTTAAATTTTTTTTTTTTATCATTTTGTATATAGCCGCTTTGGGTTTTTATTGCTTATTTTTAATATTATATTTTTTTCTAAATGAACCACGTTCTTCGTTATCCGTTTCTTTATTTATTTTAATGCATAATGTAATAAATTCATCGTTAAACCATTATATGCCATAAGTAACATTTGATAACCTTATAAAAAACAAGGCAGAATAAAAACATATAAAGAAAAAAAAAATGAATAAGTTAGACAGCAATAAAGTTTTTTTTCAGAGTTACTGCTTTGGTACGGGTAGAGTACTCAACTTGAACAATTAAGGACACCAACTGTTCGTGTTTTCGAGGTCTCATGACAATTTAAGTTTCGTGTGGTTCCTTTTATGGCTCACGTACAGACATCTAGTTTCTGCTACGACCCGATGAAGGCTTGCGTTCGTTTTAATGAGAAAAAATGGTACGAACACACGTCTTGTATATTACCGCTATCTTTACTTCTGATATTTATGAGTTTTTGAAGCATATAAAAAATTTTGTATACAATAATTCCTACAATAATATAGTAAATGGATATACAAGAACAACCTAGAAAAGCTATAAACACTAAGAATTGTTGTACAAACTAATATATGAATTTAACTTTTATTAAAATTTAAGAGAATAAATCCTGAATACGGAGGAGTACACATAAGTGACGTTATGTTATATAAAAAAAGAAAATATTGTAATAATAAATTTTTAAAAAAACTTTCACATCAATTAGGCGATATCTATAATAACTTTCCAAGAATGGATGTATTAACTTTTAATAGAACGCTATACATATGTATAATGTTTTGGTCTAAATTAATAATAATGGTTTAGCCTACAGCAATTGCAACCAGTCTGATCGAATAACAAAAACGATAAATAACTGTAGATCCTCGTATATTTTGAATAGCAAATTTGAAGATTGTTATGTTCAGTAAACATATATCATAATATATAGAGATTAATGTTTACGATAAATGAAAATATATCGAAACTATACACTAGTATATGGTACTATGCTTAAAAATAGAGCAAATGGCTTCGATAAAACCTTTTATCTAATGCGTGAGCCATATCTAATTAGAAATTCAATCTTAAAAAAGCAGATGATGCATCGAAAAGTGTATCTGCGTGTGTATAAAATATATACTCCTTACAAAATATAATTTAAGGTGTTTACGAATACTCCTTATATCTCTTTTTTTCAAAGATCGATACAAATGAACTAAACGTATAATAATAATTAATAATAAATAAAAAAAAATCAGCAGTTTTTAAATTTATTTTCACTTAATGACAATAATATAGAGTTAAAAAAATAATGATTCTATGCATTTTTATGACAACTGTATATTTCGATAATTTGTTGTATTTCATATCATGAAAACAATACAAAATTATTTATAAAAAAGTTATAGGTTGAATCAAATTATTATAATTCGATTGTGGAATGATTTCAATAAGTTACTTAAGTGTTGTTGATATCCTGTATCAGTCGTTGTTAACAGAATATAAATATATTTGGTATAATGAGATAATATGTAATTAATATATAATGTACTCACGACATCTATGAGCTGGGACAGCTTGAGCTTGATCTTGACCGTTAAGGCGTCTGAGACATTGACCACAGGCCTCACCAGCTTGTTGTAGTTGGACAGCAGGTCGTCGTACAGCCGCTTCGCGTCTGGGTTCCCGGAGCATCCTGAAATCCGTCATTATTCTCACATATATTATTAATGTATAGTTGTTGTATGATGTAATTATACATCATACAACAACTTATCAACACTATATATTATTTATATTTACATTTATATTACTATAAAACATTTAAAATATTGATTCCTGCCATGAAAAGTAAATAGACGTTGGTAAAACGAAAATATGAATATTGAAAAAAGGCGTATTATATTAATCTCTCTATTTTATAACAAAATGGTTTTAGAGATCACCGCGTAGTATTTTATTTTACATATGATCACTGAGTAATATTTTATTTTACATATAAGGCGGAATAATAAAAATAGGTAATAAAAAAAAGGTGATCACATGTAAAATAAAATATTACACGGTATATTTTATTTTACATGTGATCACCGTTTAATATTTTATTTTACATGTGATCATCGTGTTTTATTTTATTATGCATATGATTGCCATGTAATATTTTATTTTACATTCAAAGTGGAATAATGATAATGGGTAATACAAAACAGAATTTAGCTGATAAAGGACGTAATTTTTTTTTATTTAATTTTTTTATGACCTTTTAATTTAATCATAGTTGGCTGCATTAACCTTTAGCTGTGCTCCGTTACTGAAGAGTTTCAATTTCTGACATGTTCTTGAACAGATTAGGCGTATGTGGAAGTGAAATGTCAATGGAAGTGGTGGGGCAATTAAAACAATTATCAAATAATTTAAAATCTAAACAAAAGCAATTTTAAATTTAATTTTTAAGTAAAATTACTTTTGAGTTAAACTGAAACTCTTCTAAGAAAAATTTCAAGTTCAACTCAACTGACGAAAAATTATGGTGGAATACAAACACGAATGTAAATTACTTTTTATTTAATAATTTTAATTTCAATTATATTAAATTTAAGTTTTTCAGGTCTAGTTAATTTTATTTTTATTTTTAAAAACAATATGTTTTTATTTATTTTCGAATAATTTCCCGGAACGAAAAGCAACAATAATAAATATTTTTTATATTTTAGTAAAAGAATAAATTTGAATTATATTTTAATAAATATAAATGAAATTGTTTTCAAAAATCGGATGCAGACAATTAATATTCATCTTAGTCAAATCTGATGAACACATAACATACAATTAACAACACTGATAAGACATAAATAGAATGCAAAACAGAATTAAACAGACTGCTTGGTAAAAAGGACTGTAGGGTCTGGAATAACCAAGTAACTCACGTATACATTTCTCCAGTTCATTCTCACCAAGTACTATTTCAAAATTGTGAAAATTAGTTATAGTTATCAGTTATGCCAATTAGTCACTAGGAGACAAAATTTCGAAAGGTCGCGAACCAACCTTATAATGCAACAAAGAAATCAAAGGGGAAATATTTCACTGATATACATGTTATATATATCAGGTAATATGTTAGTATGTATTAACCAAATATAATAATAAAGAAGGTTAAGAAAAACACAATAAAGGCAGTCTTTAAAAGCAGTCCAAGTGTGACATATGTTTTCTTTTTTCTCTTTTTTTTAAATGTTTTCCTCTCGCCGATACTTAAGTTATATATATACATACATACAGACATACTGGGAAAGGTATGACTCGGTTCCACTATCTCGAAGGACCCAGGTACTTCGAATCCGTTTGAGATAAATAATTAAATAATTCTTAATTCTGTTACTGCACCCGTGAGTGGAACCCTGTGGATTCTAGAGCCCTCCAGGATCCACCCCGCCTCATAAAGTCGGTATCCATAATTGGAAAAAAATCTAGTGGTCGACCTTAATTCTGACCAAATCACCTCCTTGCACAACCGAAAACCTAGCAACTGTATTTTCTTACAAAGTAGTGCACCTGGGACTCATGCTTTGTAGCAGTACATTTTTTTTTATGTGCTTACATATTAAGACAAAATTAAGAGAGTTGCATATAAATCCAAATAATTACACATTATAATGAATATTTAAGAGAAAATAAAAAGATATGTTATTTAGCGATTCTCTCATTAAACTAATCGTAACAAAATTATACCGAACGCATAGATCCCTTGAAAGGGGATTCGATGCTTTTTATCAACGTATACGATGTAACTCGTCTCTTTATAAAATCATATTTAAAATAAATCGATTTATTTCAAAATTACATTTCTCGCCCTGGCCATAATTCACACAAGACTTTAATAAACCCACTTAGGTTTTAGCTTTGTTCAATATACATCTCATGAGCAGAACTTTGATTAATGGCAGAAGTTTGGAAACTATACGATAACTTCCAACAACTGGCATTTAAAAAGTTTATTGAGCTCTTCATTGCCAACGGAAGTCAGATATTGGCCCAGAAATGTACTTACAATACAAGCACCATCAATTTTTAATGAAAATTTGCCAGCTATATTTGATATTTATTTATAACTTTAACAGTTGTAAATTTTTAAAATAAAAGAAATTTCTTTACACAGTACACTGTAAGAGGTTAGTGTATTTATTTTATATAGCATTGCATATTGCATAATAGTTGTATTATAATAAATACATGTTGTGAGAGTTTCAAGGACAATTTAATGGTTTCTATCAGTGTGCTTAAGTTATAAGTTATTCTTAGGTTGAATTTTGTAATATTCGGTTGCAGAAACTAAAAATGTTTGGGAGTTCTAAGTGCTTATGTATAACGTTATTTTCACACGTAGAATGGACTTTTTTACGTAGTAATTCCAATTGTTATGAGAATTAGTTTATGAGGGTTTAGTTAGTTTATTAAGGATCGCAATACTGTTGAAATGAATTTGAGAGCGGGCCAATACTTCATTGTAAAACTGGATGCACACTCTGCGTCACATTCACTTATAATTTCAATTACCTATATATGGAGTATACAGCAAGGGAAATTATTGTGATCGAGAATAATTTCGAATTCGAGTTTTGAACGGAAATAAACCTCTGAGGTTTCTTCGGAACAAACAACCAAATCTCGCGAAATGGTCTGCGTGGGTGTGTATGCGGTCTGCCTAGCTCAAAATCGAAAAGTTGTACGAAACTGCATATTGTTGAGATGAGACAACAACTTTTTCTACAAAATCGACTGGCTAGAAGTGCCACTATATTGAATTAGTTTTTCCATTTTTTTTTCGAATTTCTCGAAGCGGTTCTAACCGTTTAAATAAAATCGGCGTGAACAATTATAATCTCATTAATATCAGCTAAGTTTTATCCTCATAAAAAAATTAAATTAGGATTTTAAAAAAATACTCATAAAATTGTTTATTTTAATAATTTACCTTTTATTTTTAGAAGTGAAAAACGGAAAGATTTATACTATAAAAGGATTTGACAATTAACTTAGGAGATGAGAAGGATTTTTGTTTTCAATTTTAAAACAAATTTTCGGAAATAAGAGTTATAATATATTTGGAAAACCAAATATATTAGAAAATATAATATGTAACACATACTGTCGAATAAGGTGTGGAGAACGACGAAATCCACATAATTTCTAACATGAGATTGACTGGCAAGCACATTTGTAATTTTCCCTTTTGCAGGTCCAGTGTTGTCATGTCCACATAATAAATAATTAAATATTTAATATTAACTGGCCTATATTTTAGCCTTTCGGTCGACATGGTGCGTTTCATAATAATAACAATTTAGCATTGTATAATGGTTAAGATCAAAATGTAAATTTTAGTTAACTGTTATTTTTGTATTTTCTGTCTTACTTTTGAAAAGAAAAAAAAAATTACATTCTGGTACGATAAATATTATGAAAAGTAATTTAACAACGATCAGTGTGATTGATTTGAACTTGGATTTCTATACAGCCCTAAGTTCCTTCTTCTGAATTTGGTTACTAGGAATTACAGTATTTTTTGTATATTATTATATTATATAAAAAAATCTTTTATTAGATTCTCCATAAAATATTTGGAGCTATCAAGGTTGACCAGATATGGAGACGTCCAACATACAAGGAGCTCAATGTTTTATATAAGGAACCAGACGTTGTCCAATTTGTAAGGTTCAGTATTTTGAGGTGGGCAGGGCATGTTGTTCGGATGGCTGAGAGTCATCTACATACATATCCCTTTTGCCCTTGACCTCATACCAACCAAATTCTCGAAATTCCATATAAACCTTTCCAACCATCCTAATCCTTTGGTTCAAACCTTATCTAGTTCCACCCATCCCTACAGCCCACCTAGAAAGTTGAAACGGCAGTGGCCAAGAGACTTATTAAAATAAAAATGGACAATTAGAGTTCTGGCAATGGTCAGATTCTCCACTCAAGTTGAGTGATGCGGCGAGAGGGTTGCGCTGGGATCTTTTGAGCTCTGCTCTACCCCTCTCACGTGGGGGATAGAGTGGGCTCAGGGATCCTCAGATCGACTGTGTAAATATTGTATATTAGAGTGTAAATGTGACTAGAGATTATATATTTTTTTTTATACACATAGTTTGATTATGTTCATTTTGTTTATTCTTTTGTTTGTATATATTTTAAGAAAGATTTTTTTTTCATTCATTTATTGCCCACAACTGTGTGGCAAATTGTAATATCTATCAATAAATAAAAAGTATTTAAAAAAAAAATTTCTCTGAATATTTTAAATACTGCTTTCAACATGAGACCTTAAATATTTTATTTTAATTCAAAATTGAGAAAATTTTAAGAAGATGAAAAATTGAATTTTTAGATTTCAATTCAACACATTTTACAATTACATTTCACAATTACTTTCCACACAGTTTTAAATTTTTGATCAGAGTAGCATAGATTTTATATGTGTGTGAAGAAATGTAGATAATATTTAGTGAGTTTAATTTCATTCAAAAAATGTTAAATAAGTTTTTCATGTGTTAGTATTATACAATGAAAAGTTTGGAGTAATATTAGAATGTTTTTAGCGAATTTGCGTATTTTATTGCTCAAAAATCCGATTTCTATCTATTCATAATTATCTTTCATATGTGAACACGTAAGTTTGAGTGTATGTGCATAGTATAAGAGTGGTTGTCTGCAAGGTATGATGGAAATACAGTTATGGAGAGACAGCGTGAAGTTTTGACACGGCTTGGGATTGAACTGTTAGGAATGACAAAGACGGGTAACTACTCCGAGGACGGAGTGTCCTCTTCCTGCTCAAAGACAAAGAAGCAAAGAGACGTCACCTCCACACCCCGCCTTCCCTCCAAATTGAACCAAACAATAAGGTGGCGGCTCTTGTTCCCTGTTTACTAATTCCGTAGTCTGTCTCGAAACAGTGGCACAATAGTTGCTCAGGGAAATGTTATTTATCATTCAATGGCATTATATATTCCAAGATATATGGCAAGTTATATTGTAGTATATTATAAACAATTTGACAGTAACTATTCTAAGACCTGTTATTTCTGATGATGCTTTAAAAAAAGAAAAAAAAATACGTAAATTTATCATACTATTATATAAAATCTGCAAAATATTTCACAAACGTTTATCACTTGAGTTCATTATTAACTAAAAAATATCTGAAGTGTCCATTTAAACAACTTTTCAAACAGCTTTGGATTCAATGCCAAGACTAAAACGGTTGGTATATTTGCAGGTAATAGTCCAATAAGGATCTACGTTAGCTATTCAACTATCAAGAATTTGAGCTTATGCAAATATATATAATATCGAAGTTTTAAATTTTAACTTCAACCGCGAAAAATAGTCAACCAATCTTTACCAAATTTTAGCTTGATTATCCTCATGTGTCTACTAGAATATCTTTGGCATTGGAGGATTGTTTTTGTTGTTTATTTCATTTTTTATTGAACTATCGTATGCCTAAAATATTGGCCAAAACACGTGTATGAATTTATGTCAGTACCCTCACGATTCGATCTTAAACTGCTTTTTATATATGTAACATAAAATCTTATTCTTAAAGCTGAATACTTATTTTCTCAATAGAATGTATAGTTTTCGTTTATTTTATATTATTAAATATCTAGTGATTTTTTTTTTTTACTCTGAGGAATGTATAGAACCCCGCTTGGGTATATTTTTTGTTATTAGTTTATATAAATGATCTATAACAACTATGATATATTTGATAATGTATTTTATAGACTAATAATTTTAATAATTACTTTATTTATTACTAAGTATTATTACAATCTGCTACAAATTTGGGCAGTGAGTAATATTGCTAATTAAACACATTCATACCAAATATAAATGTAAATAAATAAAATCTCTATACGATTTAAACAGAAAAATAAATAAATAAAATGAATATATCAAACAATATAAAATAAATTACATAAAATATCAATCTGAGGATCTCCGAGCCCACTCTATCTCTGATGTATGAACGGTAGAGCTGGGCTCTTCCAGAGCTTTACAGACTAACTATGCTTGTTCAAAGGTTGCCCCATAAACAAAGAAATAAATTATCATTTTTATTATTATCATTATTGCAAGCAACTCGGAAGGTTTAGTAATAATACAATATATAGTAATCTCGAAAAATTGTTTCTTTTTTTATATACAGTTGAGTGATTTATTTTTAATTTTTTGTGTTTTATTAACATATAAAATCCAGAGATATCAACGAATGGATAAGATATTTTAACCAAAGTTAATTCAGTATCATATCTACATAATTAGACAAGCTAAGAAATACTTTTATGGATTACCATATTTTGAAATCTGTTCAAAATTAAATATTTACAACTATTCTTTCACTACACAATTTTTTCAAAAACATTTTTATCTAAAAATTGCTATTATGATTAACAGCTAGTGTAAAGTTTAAGCGTCCAAGTCTCAGAATAATGTCCGAGTTAAAATTTCAATGTCGATTCTGTTAACTTTGATTTTGATAATAAATTGTGATGACAAATCATAGGCTACTTTTCTACTATAAAAAATAAAAATATAATAGATTATACAACTCAACGTAAATACAATAACCACCGTTTGAATCACAATTATTTACCTTCAAAATTAGGTTTTTTCTACACTTTGAGACGGAAAATACTGGAATTGAATAAGTTAAATCGATATTACGAAAATAAATAATATGAAAATGCAATTTACTATAATAATATTACCCCATGTGCTTGATACGAGATTGAAATGACGGAAGCTATCTTGGGGTACGTAAACCAGGAAGGAAAAAGAGGAGATAACGCGCCATAGTAGAAGATTAAGGAAGAATGTATGGCAGGATACGACCTGAGGGCGGATAAAGGATAATATATAATATAGGGTAATACATGAGCCGAAACATGTTCATAGAAAATTGTTATGATATTGCTGAAATTAAATATTGTTAAAAAAAAAAGAACTGATGATTTATGCTGATATAAATAATCATAATGATGATTGTGTCAGCTTTGTTAGTTTATCAATCCCCAACTGTGCTCGGCGGTTTCATCCTCATTAAATTTGGATTATACATCCCTATTTTATAAAAATTATGGGTATATGACTAGTTGTATCTAATTGATAGAATGGTATTCGATATTTAATTTGAAAAACAAAATAACCAATCAATTAATAAGAAACAAAAAACTTACTAGAACGCGTTTTCAGTTAGATGGCTGGATTAAACACAAAAATTAAGAAAATAATAATTATTCATTTATTCTACTTCATTTCTATACAAAGTATGGTAATAAAATTGTAGCGAACAATAGCTGCTCGAAAATAATTAAACACTATGACAATATTGAGAGTAATAACTAGTGATGAGATTTTTTTAATTTGACATATTTTTTTCTATTAGTTCTATAGACATGTTAATGCTTCCTAGAAATGTTACATGTTCGTGATCTATTAACAATTTTAAACCAGATTTATTTTACATATTTAAAAAAAAAAATTTAATCCATTTTACACTGTATCAACATATTTAAATACATAATTAATCCACATTTCCCTTTTACGCTGAAATTTCTTTTTTATCCAAATAGTTTTTTTTTTTTAAATTAGGAATAATTATAAACATAAAAAGAAATTTATAGATAAAACACAGACAGCTCTCAATAATTTTCCGAGAAGCCTAAAATAAACAGTTTTTCTGTTATTATAATTTATGAGCTTAGTTTTAGAGATTTTATTGTTAACAAGTACCATACCTATGTACCTAATATGTCTCTGAATGAGGGATTACTTTCAACACATTGGCACAAAGTCATTTCAAATCGATTTTAAGGTCAAATTGACAATTTTGAAAACTCAGTAATGCATCTCAAATCCAAATGTATCGATTAGAAAAATGAGGATGGCGATTTAAAATAACCATTCCAAAAAAATTAATTTTTTTTTAACAAATTAAAATTTTATAACCATATTTTTTTTTTATTATTATTTCTAACTGTGGGGGGGGGGATTTCGGTTCGGAATTCCTCAGGTTGAATTAAAAAATTTTTAATAGGAATGGTTGTGATTAATTAATTATTTTACCTTATTTTAATTTTAGTTTTTTGTATTAATTTATTTATTTTTTCTTCTCTTCTATTCCTTATTTTATTATAAAATAATTTATGTATTTGTAAATATGGTGTGAATGATCTTTATCGTCCATATTACCATTTTCTAAAATGAATCTAATATTACAAAATAAAAATATAGAAATTACAAAGATGAAAAAATGAAAGAGATTTATAGGTAATTCCGAAAGTAAAAATGAGGAAGAGATTGAAACTGCTGCGGACAGAACTGGTTGGGAAAATACAAAAGAAGGATTTAAACGTCAAAGCGCATCGATTCATAATACTCGTCCTTTCAAGGAAATATCAGGATTGATAGGATACGATAAACGAAATATTTTAAAATGTCGTTAAGTCGAATTTTCCTTGATTACTGATCATAACATGGTTGAACATGTAAGAGAATATACAAAGTTAATGGCATTTCGAGTGTTGAAAACGAATCTAATGCAAAATTATACGCATTTATTGGACTTCTGTATGCTCGAGGTGCATATGAGGGTAAAAATATGAATATATCATATTTATAATGAAAGAAATGGGATTTAGTCGGAATTAATGCTTGGACATTTCACTAAGAAACAACGGATGAAGAAATATTATAGCAAGAGAAGAGAAAAAACTCTTTATTAAAACTTTTGTGCTGCCCAACTGCATTAGTTGACTCACTCAGTGTACTTAAAATAAGTAAAAAACAATTTGTTTTGAAAACTATAATTTTAAATAATCTCAGTATAAAATTATATAAATAGACACAGTGTAAACATTGTATTCTTTGCAAAAATTGTAAATGTTTTTTTTTATTATTATTTTGTTTTCCTTTCATTTTTTTTTTCTAGGTTTTTATCATTCTTTATAAATGTGTATATATTTTACATTGTTTTCAATTTTCTCTCTTTGGCGAACATAACTTTTATTTCTTCATTAAACATAAAACAAGATTATAGTCAACAATATAAAAATTAATAAACCTTTTAAATAACAAAAATATACATACATAAAAACCCAACATGGTCGTCCACAACTATATTCAAAATAGCATTCTATAGACATGCATGAAAAAAAAATGAATATAAATACATTAAGCTAAAAGTAATAAATATGAAAGTGATAAGTATAAAAACATGAATATTTAAAAAAAAGGTTAATAAAAACAACAAATATAAAAAGTATTAAATATACAAATAATATAAAAGTAATAATAGACATGGAAGTTTTTTAATTGTTTTCATTCATTAGTTATTTCAATTGGCAGAAGAACTTGGGACTGAATATCAGAAAGGGAGACAGCTAAGCAAAGAATGTTCATCCGAAACAATACAGCTATAGATTCATCTCGAAGGAAAGCTTGTCAAATAAAATATTGTAAAGTTAATAAGAGTACGGAAATTTGGCAAAATGTAAAAAATACGTATTTGGAAAAAGTGCATTACAAAAAAATGTGCTAAAAATGCATAACTGGAAATAAAACTTTCCTAAATAGATTTATTTTTTATTTTTTAACAATTCTTATACCCAATACTCTTTCTATATTAGCATACATATTTCATTTTATGTTATTTATTTATTTTAATATTTTTTATTTCTTTTAATTTTTTTTTAGCGGTCATTTGACAGCTCATGGTAGGATTAGCTATAAATCAATGTTAATAATTGATTCCCTGGTCATGCTTATCACATGAACTAGCAATTTGATCAGGCTCTCTCTTACAATTCAGACTAAATCCGATTCTTAATACATCAAGAGCAATTCCTACTTTCAACAGATTCCCTGGGATCATAGAACACACTCTGGTCCGAAGATCCCGTGCGAAACCCGTCTATCCAATGCCAACTGACAATGAGACTCATTATTCAATCCTTTGATGGAGACTATCCAATTATAAACCCTTTGAATACAAACACAGAGACTAATTAAACAGTGCATTTTGGAAATTATTTTATATAAAATATATATTAAAATTTACCTCGCAAATAAAGACATCTGTTAAATGAGAGATATTTTTTTTAAAATGTTATTTATATTTATAAAGTATGGTGAAGTTTAAGGCAGCTGTGACAATTTTAAACAACATATAATTTCAACACAATTATCATATATAACTATTGCAGTATAACATTTGTTTGTTTTTGAAAGGGCGTTTAACAGCCTGGTCATCAACGCCCGTTGGTTGTTGGTTTTGGTAAGGTCTAGTTGTTCCATAGTCATAGCTTTGGTATGGTGTACTGATCCGCACCAGTGGGACTCATTTCCGTGAAATTTGAAATATTATCTAGCTAGGCAATTATAATTTGTTTAATAATCGTAAAGATAGTGGGGAAGGGATGATGAAAAGCAGATAAGTAAGTAATCTAATTTTAAAAATAAGGCAAGATAAATAGATAATTATAATAATAATTATATATTATACATTATATCGTTATTCACTAGTATAGTCGATTTTAATAAAATTTATAACAATGAATATTTATAATAATTACCAAATAAAATGAGAAAATTCTATTATTATTATTTTTTTTTTATTTACTTCGAATTATCTTTTGTTTTATATCTTCCCTTACAGCGATTTGTCTTTATTTTTAAACATTTTTTATTCTTCGTTACCGAAACTTGAGGAATTTCCGTATTCATCTCAAAAGAAAAAAAAATAGTCAAATCCTTGTTCGGCAAAACATTTAATCTGATTTTAAGAAATTTTCTCATGAAAACCATGATAAAAGGCTTGTTATGCAAAATGAATGCAATCAGTTTTTTTTTTTAATTGTGTAAGAAACTAAAACATTCAAAATGTGATTTAAAAAAAAAAAAAAAAGGGTTTTTTCTAAACAATCATGGTATTCATAAATGAGCTGTTTAAAGGTCCAAAATAAAAAAAAAAATTTTTTTTAAGAAACGCTAAATAAATAAGATAAACCTTATTTAAAATAATAATGATCTACAAAAATTAGTTCAGTTTTTTAATATTTCCTAAATGGGATTAAATGAAAAGTGCTTGGTTCAAATTCGACATTTCAAAGTTTATTTCCCACTCAAATCATTGAAATTCCACAGGCGGAGAGATATCCTGGAATTCGGGAGTAGACAGAGAGAATAAAGAGGTAATAGCTAAACAAAGATGTCCCCGCGCGGCAATAAAAGGACCAAACAGAGATAAAGAATTGAATATTGGTCAGGAGCGATAGAATAATTCCCTCAGATATTCCCCTATTCCCCTCTTTGTCATGGTTTACATATTACACACCAAAGCCCCTCCTCTTCCCATTTTCCCATTTACTGGCACCATCGGGACAAATCATCCCACCTCTTGCTATTGAGCTACCGATTGCTTAGGGATGTTTTTGTGACCTTTCATTCTGTACCATATCAGCATCAAGTGATTTTTGATGACATTGTTATTCTAGACATGCAATGAATGAATTTTAAAAAAAAAGGAAATTGAAGTAAAAATCAGGGCTGAAGATTGAACTTTGTGAAATCGTGTTTTTATGACCTATATTACTGCTATTTACATGTATATAGAGTATATTATAAGGGGAAGTATTTCGTTTGAAAAAAATTCAAATTCCAGTTTAAAACGGGAAACATTTCTTGAGGTCCCCTCAGACCAAATAATCATAAGAGTTTTGCAAAATGGTGTGCGAACAGCCCAGCTCCAAAAAGAAAAGTCATACGATATTGAAATTACATATTTAAGGCAGGCATATGCCTGGGTTATGACAGCAACCTTTTTTGATAAAATTCACAATTTTCACATTTTTTTTTTTCGATTTTATCGGAAATGTCTATAACAATTTTTATTAAACTCACCACTAACTGTACTGTAAATGTAAAATTAAATAGTCTTTAACATTAGATAGGTAATATCTAAAATATAGCAAATAGTTTCGTAGGCCTTAAATAACGAATTTTTTAAAAATATTTCTGTAAAGTATCTCTAATTTTGTTTATTTAAAAAAATAAACAGTTCTCATTGTTGGAAATGATTAACAATAAATAAATACAAAATAGTAAAGAATTTTATTTATAAATAAAGGAGAAAAATGGAAATTTTATTTTCTACATTCTCATTTCTAACTGAAAAAGCTGAGACTTTTCCCGATGCATTATGAAATCGTTACCTTTGGTTAAAATGTTGTATTTGTGATAGTAACATAATTTATGTACGTTATTCCTTCTTTGAAAAATCCAAAAACACGAATTTTCATGTCAACTAAAAAATAAATTTCTTTTTCTATTCGATTTTTTTTCTAAAATTACAAATAGTGATAACTTCGACACGAGCATATAATTTGCACAAAATTTGGGGACGTATATGGGGTGGTAAGTAAAACCTCTTTGATGTGCACACTGTACCAGATTTTCTTGATTCTTGGCACTTCTGACAAAAAAAAAATGTATTTATTTATAATTGGACGTATTCCAAAGCTAATACTGCAGAATGCTGTTATTTGTTTTAGTAACGTCACCCAACAGACTTTCCTGAACCTATTAGAGTTGTTAAAAATTAATGAGTTTACGGCAAAATATATAGAATACTTGAAATAAAAAATAAAACAAACGTTTGCTCGTCAGAGATATTGAAGGTATTGTCAGGTATTTTATTCAAGCCAAGCAGAGATATCAAGAATTTTCGTTTTGCAAATTCTCCATGTTGGTAATTAAATATATAATTTCAGTTTCGTACATTTTTTTTTTTATATGAGCTAATATTTTTTTAAGCCAAATTTCGCTTCATTTTCTACATAAATGTTATTTTTTTACATTATTATGAAAAATAGTATTGAATTCAATTATATATGGAATTATTTATAAATAAAATTTATGTGTACATTTAAAGCAACATTTGCAATAGAGAATAAACCATTGTGGAATTGCCTTTTATAAGGTATATTGATAAATTTTGTATTTCCTAACTCAAACCCCTGGCATATCGTTCCTAACAAAAGAAAAACTTGGGAATTATTGCTCACAGGTCAACGCACTCGTAACTAAAATTTTTAGAAACATTAATGAACACTTTCTGACTTTAACATCAAATCTGGATTTGTTAATCCAATGAATGAAAAAAAAATGTTAGAATATGATTAGGAGATTTTAAAGACAAATTTCGCTTTATTTTCTAAATAAAATTACTTTTCAGCCTTATTATGAAAAATAGTCATTGAATTCAGCAAAAAAACAGCTGGAAATAAGTTGAATTTCAATTATTATTACGAATACTTCTAACAATATGTATAGAATATAATTGTGATACATTTTAATATTATATAGTTGTGGGCTTAATGGGGTTCAATAATTTTTCTTTTATCTGATTTATCATATATAATGAAAACAAATTGGGCAATCAAATTGTTTTTAATAATACATATATTATTTCGAGGTTATTGAGGATCAGTCAATACTAAAACAACTATATAGAGGTTTCAATATTGTCATTTTACTATTGACTAATCCTAAAAAATATGTCAATATATATATATATATCATATATATGTATATATAAATACAATGATATTTTTTTTTATATTGTTGCATCCTGGATAAAAGGTAATTTAAACCATAAAGCAAATTAGATATATTATTATTTTAGCTAGAACATGATTTCATACTTGTTTATGAAATTCCCTTCAAAGGGGAAAAAACAATGAATACGAGTTGCCTCAATCTTCTTGATACGCTATAAAAAGAATGAAATCGAATGTATTCGAAGCGAACAAAAAACCAAATTGAATAGAGGAATTTGAGAAGGGCAGTATAGAGTAAGGGTGGGGGGGGGAGTGGTAGGAGGCGAAGAATGGAGCCGGTGGAAGGTAAGTGGGGTATGGAGCGGGGGGTGGGGTCTTTGAAGTGAAAAGAAGATGGAAACAGCGCCCCGGTAGTGGAGTAGAGCTCCTCTTTAATCTGGCCCCACGCCCTGGATTAAAAAGGGCTAGCGGCAAAGCTCTGTCATCAGGTTTTAGTCACTCCTCAGCTCTTCATCAACTATGGATGATTAGCCTTCATCCATCCTTCAGTCAGGATTTTAAAATATTATTCTAATTATGAATTCTTATTCATATCAATTAAAATAACAAGATTTCGTATATATGTCCAACTCATCTCTATAATGCAGATTATTTGTCCATCGGTACTTCTAGAAAAGTAATAATATTACTAAATATATATTTTAGGATCTCGAGACTCCGTCAATAATAAGACAACTTACTCCGAATCAGAAACGGTAGTTATCTTTTGCAAAACTTTTTTTTAAACGGAAAGAGGAAACTTGAAAAATAGTTTATTCCTTTTATTGCATATGTGGCTTTAATTATAGATATAAGTTCTATTAAATGCAACATTGAATCCAATAGTTGCATCTCTAACAAGCAAACATTTTTTTTTTATTGTTTTATGTTAGATGTATTCCATAGAGTGTGCCGTAAATCGGAGTTAATTTTTAACAACCCTAATAGCTTCAGAAATGTCTGTTGGGCGATTTTAGTTAAGAAAACTAGCGCGTCCTACGGTACTACCTTTGGAATACGTCCAATTATAAATAAAAAAAAAAAGTTTTTGTCAGATGTGCTTCTATTGAGGAAAATTTGATGCTCAACACGCATCACAAAACTTTAACATACCACCTTATTAACATCCCCAAGTTCTGAACAGATTTTTTTATTTTAATTTTCAAAACATAATTAAGGGAGGAAAATTTCGCTAAACGGCGATAAAGAATATTAACTTTTTTCCTGCAATGAATACGACAGCATAAAAAATAAAACGAAGTCAGCTACATGCTTGCAATCGGAAAAGATCGTGTAGTCTCGGCTTCTCTTGTTCGAATTAGATATGTCTATTATCTTACTTTTTTCTCATTTATTCATTCATAAAATTCTTTAATATTTTGTATTTACCCATTGTTCATATTTGCTAACAATGAGAACTTTAAATTGTTATGACGTTTAGAAAATTAAAGGTACTTTATAGCAAACGTTTTTGCAAATTCGACATTTAAGGACTCTTAGACCATTTTAATGAAGATAAAACCTCACGATTAAACGGAATTTAATATAATCGACGGATCAGTTTTGGAGAGAATCGAAAAAAAATGTGGAAAATCGATTCTCCGCATTAAATATGTAATTTTTATTTTCACGACCTTTTGTTTTTGAGCTAGGCTGACCAAGGACAAACATAGACCATTTTGCGAAATTTGGTAATTTGGACGCAGGGGACCTCAAAACACGTATTTCCATTGAAAACTGGAATTCAAAATTTTTGACGATCGTAATACTCTCACTTAAAGTATTTTTAATACATTGCTAAATGAAAAAAGTTAATTAAATCAGTAGTTAATTACTTTCTTATTTGTGAGGAGAAGATGGTCGTGGGTAGGATCAGAAAAATACATAATGTTCGTTTGATTCTCCTGATGAAGGCCTCAAATTCAGGTCGAAAACGTGGGGACTAATTAAAATAAGTTTCGGTTATTTGAATATTTTTGCTCCTCATATTAATCTACAGTTAACTATTTACACCTTCTTTCTTATCTTACCTTGGAAACTTTACTTATAACGAGTATTTGTCGATGTACGACATGTCACAAGCTCTCGTAGGAGATATCACCAAAAATTATAGAAGGAATGGTTAAAGAAACTGAAATTATTAATAATGGTTCTATTTATGCCATAGATGTCCATTACAGCCGGGTGTTAAGAAACATACCCATTCTTAATGATGGTAACTTATATTCTTTTGCTATTGGTTAAGTAGTATTTATTATCATATTTCTAAACTTATTTTTACTACTGTAAATATTCTTTATTATTATAAATATTGCTATCTTTCTTTTTTATTTATTATAATTTTTTCCTTCATTATTTTGTCTTGTATATTTAGTACGAGGAAATCGATGAGGAAATAAAAGCGAGGTTGATGTCGAAAAATGCTGATTATTTTTAAATTTAGAAACTGCTCTTTCCAAAAACTTAAAAGTTATGGGCGTTTATTGTTGGGCGTTTAAGTTTATGGGTGTTGATGACCTCAGGGTTTTACGCCCTAAAGCCCCAGACAACAACAACAACTTAAAAGTTAGAATTTACAAAACTATTATCCTTCCCATTGTTCTTTATAGATCGCCTCTTACACGAAGGGATGAACAGCGCCTTAAGGTTTTCGAAAATAAAGTATTACATAAAATATTTGGACCGAAAAAGGATGAATTAACGTGAGAATTTAGAAAACTGCACAACACTGAATTAAGGGAACTACACCCTGTAAATATAGCCGAAGTTATAGAATTGCGACGTATAAGATGTGCG
The DNA here is from genome assembly GCF_000696795.3 of Halyomorpha halys. NCBI lineage: Eukaryota > Metazoa > Arthropoda > Insecta > Hemiptera > Pentatomidae > Halyomorpha > Halyomorpha halys. Next base: position 154,395 of record NW_027111618.1, read on the forward strand.
TATAAGGTTGTAGGGCTTGGTAACGAACGGCTCCCTAAAATGTTAAACACTGTATCGACGGGCAAACGTCCGAGGTATTGACTGAAACGTAGATGGGAGTATTGCGTTAAAGCTGAGTTAGTAGAATTGGGTATAAAGGGCCATCACTGGAAGAATGTATGTAGAAAGCGATTGCTGGTATTGGATCCTTGGGGTTCGTTAGGCCTTCATTATTATTATTGTATTTAGCATGAATGTACAATTAGTGTTCTCATACACATCGCCCTAGATTTTGTTCTGATAAACGTATCAATATTTCTCAATAAATAAACTTTCATAATGTAATGTTTATCTAACAATTTGTTTTTTTAAGTTTTTTACGACTCCAAACCAATTAATTTGTTATATCAAAGTGTTTGATAGACTTCTCTAGAAAAAACAAAAAAACAAATAATCAAATTAAGAGATACAGCATGTTGAACTCTAAATTTTGTTAATAGACTATTTTTTTTTTGCAATTGGTCCTTCCGTTTTTGCATAATTTTCGGATATTATTAAGTTGGTCATTTGCTCATGACGTGTATGAAACCCTTGGTTTCATGAATCCCTATGGAATAACCCATATTTACCTCGAGCCAGAGCAATATAATAATATTTTAGCAATGCAAGTTCTATAAAGTGAAAACTATTTAAATTGAGAGTATAATTTTTTAAATATTTTGATGGAGGCAATATATAGAAGATACAATGAGATGGAAGAACTATAGAGAGAACGGAGAAGGGAAGAAGACAAAGCCCACTCCAGCCTCAACAGCGGGCACTTCACGGGACAAAACTCCACCTCCCGTCCCGTCTGTCATCCTTCACACTTGTAAAAAAACACCTGTCCTCAATAAATCTTCGACGAGAAGTTCCAAATTCACAGTGCATGTACCAGTAATAAGTTAACTGTCCCATTTGTACTTAGATGATATTGTTTAATATTTGGGATATTATTTTTTTACAATTTTTATATACATACTTATATATTGCGATCGAGAAAAATTTTGAATTTGTTTTTCGATACACAAATCCACGTTTTGAGTTCCCATGAATCCATATAAACACGTTTCGCAAAATTATCTGTCTTTGTGTGATCTGCCTAGCTCAAAAAGGAATAGTCAAATGAAACTTAAATTACACATTACGATTATTTACAGCATGTGTTCCAAATTTTGAAAATGGAGCAAGATAGATTGACAAGAATGAGGATTTAACGCATTAAAGACCCGAAATTAAGATATTTTTTTTAAAGACGCATATGCTTCCGAAACGTGGACACAGACCGCCGGCTACTCACAATCATTAGCGACCATTATGGATAGAATCATACACAATCTGTCGAAGATCCAAAAAGTTAATTTACATATTGAACTTACGTCTCTGTTAAGCACAACTAACCAAAATTCAATGGCAATGTATCAATTTATCCCTTAACTTGAATGGGTAGGTCAATAAGATTACTCTTATGATATAACACAGTATTTTCGTTTTGCTGCTCAGTGACTTAAATCGCACAATAACTTTAAAAACAATCGTGTATTAATTCTTAGCATGATAAGTACGTCACAATTATGAAGCTTAGCAATCATAATAATTATATAATGGAATTTTAAAATTTACCTAGGTTATATTTTTATTTCAAATATCTTGGGTTACCTTAGGATAAAATGTGAGTACCTTTTTTTTTGTTATTTATACCTTGTGTAAGAAATCTCCGAAGATATAATCTTTCACTTAGACAGGTAATGCCAGGTGTGGGTAGAACAGCTGTGCTGTACGGTAAGTATTTCCTGATCGTAACCGTTTTTCATCCTTCAGTTTTGTCTTCCGAACCATACTGTGAATTCTGTATAACTCTTGTAAGGTTTTCGAATGTCTTTTTGAAAAAAAAAAAAATCATACATAAAGACATAAAGTAAAACCTCTTTAAGCCGCCATCAAAGGCTCTTCAGAGAGTAATGATAATAATAATAGGATATACTAATAATAATGAGACAAAATGAAATAAACTACAATGATTTTTTATTTCCTTTTTCATTTTGCATTATTTAATTTTGACATACTATTATTGTTATTATTATTATTATATATAATATTTTAGGAATACAGTAAAAAAAAAAAAAATTAAACTTGAAGTAAAATAACATCTCAAATTCATTCATACCTACATATAGGAACAATATTTACATTTAGCTTGGAGACTCCGAACCAAGCTCGTCTCTCCACTTGTGAGGGAAGAAGTAGGACTCCGGAAGATCCTGGCGCTTCTTACTCAACTACGTCAAAGAAATTGAAAGCCATTGGAAGCTGAGCAAGGGCACTAACCACAGGCGTTCAAGGCTTGAATAGAGAATCTTGCCATTACCAGAACTCAAATATATTTATTTATGAAAGGTTTCTGGGCTACTGTCGTTTGAACCTTTGGGAGAATTGTAGGAATTGAGCTGGATAGAGAATGAGCTGATGGATTAAGGCTGAGACAAATGGGAATAGAACGGTCATGAGTATTGTTGGTTACGTTGTATGGAGGATTAACTATTGTTCGAAGGACCCTGGACTGAAAGGATTAAATGCGTTTGATGTTAGTAATTTTAGCTGTCTCCCACATTTCTAGACCACAAGTCCAGAAAGGTTTTAGCATTGTTCTGTAAAACAGTAGTTTATAGTCAATTTAAAGCTGGGATTGTGTATTTAGATCTATATATAACATCTATATATAAAACTTTAATAATCGTGGTTCTAAAAAGTGGTATTAAGTCTAGTATGTGGGTTCCACGTTGTAACATTTAATTAAAAATAAATAAAAAAACTTGACTCTACGATGGTTTTGGTCTAAAGTATTACTGTACTATTCAGGGTGTTTTGGTAGCAAATTTCAGCAAGTAAAGAGGGAAGGATAGTGTACTAAAATGTGTTACGGATCTCACTATCCTATTTCAATTCGTAGTCGATATATTGTCAATTTAATTTACTAAGTGAATTAATACAATCTGCCAAAATTTAATTATTCGAGTTCAAATACTTATTCATAAAATACATACAGAAGTAGAAGATAAGGGGAAAAAAATGTAAATAATAAAAATAGTAATCACTGAATTAAAATAATAAAAATAATAATGATAACGAAATATATTAATAAAAGATAATACTAATTCGTTGTCTAGACGTGGTTTCTTAAAGAGTTTTCGAAACGATCACGTTTTTTCCTTTAAAATTCAAACTTCTCATTTCATATGAATTATTATTTTTGTAATGAGTTGGAAGATTTTTGTGAACATTTTTTTCTAAAGATTTATTTATGACTAGTTTTATTGAAATTTCATAATGCAAAACATAAATTAGTTTCAGGTTGCCAACGTAATGAGAGGTCGGGGAGAGAATAAGTTAAGCCACATGTATAAGCTTGTTGAAGTAGTAGGGCTTAGAGGTACAACGTTCCACAAGTACAAGGCGCAACGTAAACAATTAGATATTTAGCATTTCAATAATATTTCTAGTAATAACGTATTTATATTGTATTTTAAAAATAAATGATTTAATTTTAATTTTAAATTATGAAAATAAAAAACGACAAAACAAAATAATAAAACGGAATTAACTATTACAGGTGTTAACACTAAGAGAAGTAATTTTATTATAAGATAAGTTTATAAAATATTCTATAGATTTTGTTTAATGTTTTATATAGTTCATATCCCATAGTATAATAGATAAATATTTTTGAGTTTTAGAGTAAAAAACTTTCTTTTTAATAATTTATTGATTGTAATTTACAACTGTATATATATATATATATACATCAAGTAAATTTGTTTTAAGTGCTATAATGTCATGATACAAACATGTGGAGAACCTACCTATTGATAAAACTCCAAAAATATTTATAGAGGAGAAGATCTCGAGGCCATCTTCTTTTCAGACCCCTAGGAGGATTATTAGGCATTGAAGGAAACGAGTCCAGGTTAGAAACGAGTTGGTTTGGGTGGTCGGGAAGTTTATCGTGGAAGGATTGGAATCTGGTTCTGGCCAAAATGGGCAACATATGGGACATTGAGGTCCTGATGGATGACTTGTTTGTGACAAAGTAAGGACCCTTAAGGATTTTACGAAGGATTTTGGACTGTAAGGATTGGATTCGGGAGGAATTCGATGATTTAGTGGTCATGCAGATCAGTCTTAATAGATTGGAAGTTTAGACCGTTTGTTCAGTAAATGTTGTAATAGTTAGTTAAAAAAAAATCTAAAACAATACATAGCTTTATAGAGAAACGTAGGGCTATTTTAAAGCAAAATGGGTCTTGTCACATTCAAGTATACTCTCCTTGAGACTTCAGACAATGGTAGAGTGATAGCTTGAAGGGTCTTACAACTGTTTTAGGGTCTTTAATAGTTGACTAAAGTTCTCCCACAAAGTTAGGTATGCGATAGAGCGATTAGAAGAAACATCCACCCTTCATTTAATAAAAAGAAACACTGATAAATAAATATTGGATTCCATTGTGGAATATAGCCTTTTAAGTAGTTTTTGTAATTTTATTTATTCATTGAAATATATAATTTTATCTAAAAAATGCGCCTGAAGTATGGCCTTCTTCAGAAACAACGACTGTTATATTATTTAGAACAAGTCTGAAACAACTAATTGAAGCATTCAGGGCAGATATATCTAGTAAGGTTTTTCAAACTGGCTCAGACCTTGTTATATCGAATGCAAATAAAAGTAAATATACAATTAAATGTGATATGCGATATGTTGTAATGAGATGATATAGTCCTGTGAAAAATCTACCCATAGCTAAAACTCTAATAACGACATTCTTTTCAGACACTTAGGATGATTGTAAGGTATTGAAGACGATGCAAGATTAGAAACAAGTGGATTTGGTAGCTTATTATGGAAGGATTGGTATCTGATTCTGGCCAAATCGGCAACACATGAAAATTGATGTCCTGATAATTGACCTTATTTTTGACAAAGTAAGGAGCACTAAGATTTTACGAAGTATTTTTGATTGTAAGGATACGGTTTAGTACAGCTTTTAAAAACTCCTTAAATCCAAATAAACCTTTTTACAATCATGTGAAGGAGTCTTTAGTAGTTAATAGGAAGTTTATACCGTCTGTCGAGCAAGTATTGTAATAATCAGAATTGATGAGCACTTTACTGTCTTTTCAGTTCCAAGTTAGTCCTTAGTCCATATGTAGTGGTTGGTAGCGGATTTGTTCGACAGGGGTAAGTGGAATATTATTAAAAGAAACTGTAGGGCAGGATTTAGTTTTATGAAGAAGGGTAAAAGTGATTTGATAGGATTTATTGTAATCCTCCAATTTTAACATTATTCTTTGAGGGTTCTAAATAGTAAAATTTATTATAAATTCTACAAAATGGCGACCTATTATATTACTATGTCACCACCTTTCCTTGAAGCCACCGTTCCTCTCCCCCTCCTCCCGATTTGTCATACCTAGCTACGTCCTAGAACTGTCAGCTAGTAGGAGCAGACGCTGACCATTCCCTGTCATAGTCAGGCTCAACAACTTTGCAACGAGTTGTTACTCCGTTAATTTAGTTTTGGAAAATGTTATGTAATATCATATATTTTTACAATATTTTATAAAAAGTAATATAAAATATTATCACAATAAACGATGATGATTTCGAAGAATAAGTTATAAAAATATGTATATTTTAAATAAGAAAATTATATAAAACATAGTTAAAATGGTACTGTCACTTAGTTGGAAAATTTGAGGTTAAAATAAGGTAACCAGCAAATCATCCCTAGTCAAATTATTAAGTTGAAATATTCTTTAAAAGTCTCATCTTATTTCCACACACTTCTATTTTTGTTTTTATATCTTTTTTATTTATCAGTTTGGACCATTCGAAAACGGATTATTTGAATTATACTGTTTATTTTATATATCTTAATCTAATGGTCCACTATTAGATTCTATTTGAATTTTATATAGAGAACAATAGAGACATGTGTTCGAGAAAACCGATCTCTTCCTACCATATTTATATGTAAACGGTTCCATTATATTTTTTTGAACTGTTGAATCATTGAAAATTCCCAGAACAGCTATACACTCTATTGAGATCATTCCTGCAGCACAGTTCAGTAAAGGTTCGATTCGGCGAAGTGGCATCCGGAGAAGTCCCACTCACCTGTGGAGTTCCCCAAGGGTCTGTGATATCTCCAATACTTTTCTCAGTATATACGGCTGAAACTGTTGGAGGCAAGTACGACAAGGCTACTGGAGCTGCTTACGCCGACTGTATAGCCATCTACAGTAGATCAATAAATGCAGAGACAGCTCTACGGCAGGCGGAGAAGGCTTGTACGAAAATAAACAAAAAATTGGAAGGGCTGAATATTACAGTTAATCCCAAGAAGACCGACTGTATTATTTTCTCCTTTATTGACAGAAAAAAAATTAACATTCATTATTTTCACTTCGAGAAACACTAAAATACAATTTTTATAATAAGGCAAGTTGTGTGCGCACCGCAACAGATTTTTTTCCTATCCCATACATTCGGTTTTTATTTATTATATATGTAAATAATTATTATTTCAAATGATGAAGAATATGGTCAGGGGTGCGATCAAAAGGAAACAAAAAGTAGTTAACAACTCTTTATTTGCCGACCTTTGATTTTGAAATCTCTCAACTAGAACAATCCTGATGAAGCTCCACAAAGTGGGGTGAAACATCGGCAAATAAACAGTTGATAATTATTTTTTTGTTTTCTTTTGACAGCACCCCTGACATTTTTCCTCATTATTCGTTTTTTTAGGTAACTGTGTCGTACGTCTTCGAGTAGACCATCTCGTCATTAGGTATCCCTTGATTGCTATATAAATTACTCATACTTTTTTATAGATTGAGGATTTAGAGGATATAACGTGAAATTATTCCAAAAATTTGGCATTGATCTATACTTAGGATTTGATAAGCTGTACACTGTGCATAAGTTTTAAAAGCGTAGCTACTACTGAATATTTCTAAAATGGTATGTTATAGATAATGGATAGCCTGAAATAGAAGGGAAGAGCTGCCCCTAAAAGATGCTAATTACTACGGCTCATTTTCCAGCCCAACGGGACGACCGGTCGAGGGCATCCTGGAAAGCAATTACACGAGACCTACTTAAACCTCCTCCTTCCGACCTCCCCCTTATTGCTTTGTGGCCACTGCCTCTTTCATCTATTCGCTTTTGCATTTTTCTTCAAAATAAAATCTTTTTACTTTGTTCCAAATGAACTTCGGTCGATAATTAAGCACGGACCTCTTCGTTATTGCTAGCAATTGTAATATTTAACATGTATTAAACTAGAGCGTGTATTATGTTAGGTTATTCGTAAATTTCGATTTTACACTGGTTATAGAAGTGGTCATTAGTTAAGAATATCATTAAAATCGAATAATAATCTAAAACATTAATCTAGTGACATTTTGATGTTAAGTTAAGGTTAATAACTTACAATAACCTTCCACTATATCTTCTATTAGATGCCTCAGTTCAAAGGATTAGATTTGATTTATTTTATCATATTTTTTATTATCCAAAGTTTATCCTTCTAAGATGTTTGGAATATTATCTACTTCCAGAAAGATGATTCAAGTGATTGTAGATTTGTAAGTTTTTGTAAGTAATTTATTTCATTTTTTTTTTCTCAAAATCGAGCTAGTATCGAGAAGGACTGTTTTTTTTTTATTTTTTGGATTTTTTTTAGACATTTTCTGATCCTTTTCAATATGAGATCATTAGAGGAAATAATTATTATTTTATCCAGTTAATAAAGTGTTTTAACTCCACATTTTTTGTGTTTTATCCTTTTGGTTAGTAAGTTGGAGTCATTTGTATTACCAATATCTATAATTCTGGCCATTATTTTCTTTTGTATATAATAAAATATTTGGTTGGGTCTTCGATTGAATGGGTCTTTTTTGAATAAAAAGCTTTATCAATTAAATTTTATTTCTAAGAATGTTTTTTTCGATTTACTAAATAAATATAAAAATCATGTTCCTGAGTTTAGATAAATATTAAAGAAAAAATACTACAGAACTATTAAAAAAAAGTAAAGAAAAAATACGCTAGAACCCATGAAGTCAGCAAAGATACAGTACCCCGTAAGAAAGTACTGTTTCTGGAACAATTGATGTGAAAGGAGGTGATTTAATCAAGATTTTTTTCAACAGCCTATTGCTACTCTTTCCAATATAAACATTATAAACCACTTCACAGTGCATTTAACTAGGTTCAATTTGAGTGCATGTTCATATTCACTTCTAATAGTGCCAGAAAAACAGTTTTTCATTTCTCCCAAATCAATATTTTGTGAACTTATCTTGGAAAATATTGGAAACAGCTATTCATACTAACATGATCATAATGATTTGTATTATGGTGCATTTAACATGCTTCAATTTGAATGGTAATAGACATTAGAATATGTAATATCTTCATGATATTTGGTAAAATAGATTTACAAAATTTGATGTCCTATGATTCAAAAATTAAAAGGTGTGAAATAACTGGAGTTTATAGTTTTGAAACGTGATTTTTAAGTTTTTGTCTGCAAATATTTTTTTAGACTACACGTATTGTTTGATACAGTTTTTAATTTCAATCACGCGACAAGTTTCATATAAGTCAAAAACATATTTCATATTTTTTTTGGAACAGCCACAATTATATATTGCTATTTCAATCAATAATTTTGACTCTTAAACGTGTATAATACTCATTAAAGTTACCAAAAGTGGTAGTAAAGTAATTTAATTTTTTTTTTAACGGGCTCTTGGTTCGTAGCTTGAGGTTAAGAAAAAATTAACATATATTTCATTTCATTTTTGATGTAGATTAATAGTTTTTTCCCATGTATAATAAGAAAATTTTGATAATTTATTCATTTTTTTTTATTTTATCATTTTCAATTTTCTGTTAATTAGGTTAAATTCTGCTCAATATATCACAAATTTAAATAATCAATTAAGTTTAAGTTTTCATAAAGTTTTGGAACAGTCACCAATTAATATTCCTTTATTTTACCATTAGTTGCATAGTCATTAATTCTGACTTTATTTTTCATTAATGTGATCAAAACTTAAGGTGAAACAATTTTTTTTTTAACGTGCCCTTGGATCATTACTTAAGGTTTATTCGAATATGAAAATATATTGTCATTTTATTTTTCATATAGATTTTTCTTAAAATTAAATAATTATTTTTAATATTTAAATTTATTTTTAAGGATGAATGAATTAATTTTTTCTCTTTTATATTTTTGTCGTTATAATAAGTTATTAATTTATTTTTTTAATAAACTTTTTTTTACTTAATCTACTAAGTCTCTAGTTCAAACTAGAATGAAAATTAAGAGATTTATTACTTAAACTCATCTCTTCAACCATCAACCCCTTAATACTGTGATGTAGTATATGTCAAAATATTTACACTATTTTTGAATGATCATTTAACTATTACCCAATTTCATCATTCATCAGTAAAAATTTCTAGTTGAAAACTATGGTAAATTATTTTGCTAAACCTTCATGCTACCTAAATATAAATACCTAAATAATAATCCTTTTTAATTTTTCAGAAAATTAAACTTGTTAATCTTAATGAGAATCCCACTTCTAATTTCCACGGCAGTATCACCATGAGCAGAGCCTAATGATCCGTGAAGCTGATCGCTGTTAATTTACATTCTCTCTCTACTGACTGGATGGCGTTAACCCTTCACCGGACGATATTTTCCAATCCTTTTTTTTTTAATTATTTATTTAATGTAATTTACAACTGTACAAAATAATACAATAGGTAAATATGTAGTATGTTTCATATACACTTGAAAATCTTAGGAAGGAACCACCCATTGGTGGTACTTCAAACATTAATTCAAATTAAGAGGTCCCGTGGCCATCCTTTCAATCCCTTAAGTGGAATATAGGTATAATATAAACATATATTGAAAAATCCCGAAAATTTAATTATTTTTTAAAATTTTCTTGTTTTATAACCATTCTAATTTATTATTATATTGTTTGGTATAGTTTAGTAACTGTTTTTAAATTAATTGTTGATTATTTATTCATTATTTTTTCATGTGTTATAAAATATTACTCAATGAAAAAGTTAGTGAATATCAACCTGGATTACATATGAAAGATTGAAATTTGATATGGGAAATTCAAGTTACTAACCACCATATTCCTTGAAGATTTCAAAAAAAAGAAATTAACCTTAGTAAAATTGTTTACACTTTTTTTAGATTTGAGTATGTACTAATTTGATTTGTCTCTTTTATTTTAAACCATGTGATAATTAATTATATTAAATTCCATGAAATACGAACATTTTTTCCTTAATACATCATTATTTTAAAAAATTACCAAAGTACCATAGCCCTTTTTTCAATTTCAGGTGTTTTCAAATATTTAACTATCTTAAAGTCTCCTCTTTCCATTTAAGCAAATATTTCAAAAGTGATATAGGACTGTTGGTCCCTGAGGGTCTTAGTGCGGCGGGGGCTTTTTTTTTTTTCTTGTGATCTCTTTTGTGACATGTCGTACATTGACATATATTGTAATTTATTAAAAAAAGGATAAAACTATAATGATGGATGTAATCACAAGAGTAATGAGAGTTTAAGTAAAAATTTTAATATCTCCATTGGAACATACTACAAGTTACATTGATCGATTTATACTTTTAATTATATCGGAAATATTGTAAATTATTAAATATAAGTTAATTAATTTAAGTTATATTCAATGATGACTAACAAAGATTGCAGTTGACCCGAAAATGGGGCATCAAATTCGAAGAAAAGTTGGAGATAGGGTGAAAAGTATAAATATAAATTTTATCCAATTAGATTCACTACTTTTGCATACTAGGTAGAAATGTGAATTAATTTTATTTTTGCATTATATTATATATAAATAATTTGCCGTAATTATTCAAATTTTGAAGATTTTATTTTTTATTGAATTTAATTTTCATTATCTTTTATATAACTTATTTTGTAATAATTAAATAGGTTTTAATTATATCGATTATATTTTTATTCATACATATCATATTTGTATTTTTTCTATTATTTATTTTGTTTTATTATTGTAACCTTTTTTATCTTAACTTAATTTTTTTGTTCTTTATATTATATAAAACAATACTCCTGCAAAAAAAAATAAATAAACCCTTTTTTCATATACATGAACAAATATATTTTCTCTGACTAATATTTAAAAAAGAGCTATAGTTTGACTCGACAATGGAGAAAATAGTTGCTTTTCATTTCTTGATTATTTAATTTCTTTATAAGTGATTTTTATAAAGAATTGATGCAGTTTATGGGATAATAATAATTCATGTACTAGTTCCTTAATATTGCCAAATCGTATTGATCTGATTAAACTAATTAAATTGATATATTTTCTCACACTCAAAAAATCACAGCTTTCGTCGAACATTTTGTTGAAAAATAAATTTTCTAAAGTGTTCTAACAGGGAACATGTGAAAAACAATAAAAAAAAGGTTAAAAAAATTGAGTCCTATTGATTGTGTTTTAGCTCTGTTTAAATTCCAAATATCATTAATATAAACTATTTATTCGGAATAGCTCAAAGCAGGGACGTGATACATATAAAAAATAAACAAATGACCATGATATATTGTAACAAATCTCACGAGTAAATATTTTTCAACACAAGGTACACAGATTTCAAACAAAACATATAAAACAGTTTAGAATAGATATATGATATTTGCGAATCGAGAGGGCGGTTTATTTACAAAGCCATTAATAATTCCGAGGGGGCGGGATTCGGTGGAGTTGAACTATTGTATCATTTATCGGCTAACAGAGTGCGCTTTGCCCCGTCCTGATTTATTGATGACGGGGAGAAGAGGGTCACCTGGTTTCCTCTCTTCAGGCAATGCCAAGTACCTTTAAAGAGAGTATGTCTTGAACTACAGCCGAAGTATATTACACTAGTTGTTTCCGGAGGTTCCGTACAATGGGCCAGCGTTTGATCTATATTTTCATTAAAACTTAATGAAATCTCTGTTAATTTAATTTTGATTATGAAGAAAACTAAGTTCTATTGCTTATATGTAGGCTTTATGTGAGAAGTCATCATTTTTATTTATTGGGCGGAAGATGAAAATGCATGCTTCGCTTAATTGATGGTAGTTGTTCGGTCAATCTGTTGGCTGCTTAGTCCGTACAGCAAGCTCGGGATCGACTGCATAGCGAAATATTCTCTGTGATAACAGTGTAACGAGAGAGAGTAAGCTGCCTACCCATTACGTCGTCTATCAGGTCAGGAATTAGCCTCATCAGATGGTAATTCCCAACGTACTCCATAGATGGCGCCAATGCAAGTTGGCTCTCTTACCGTTAAGGCGTATCCACATGTTGGCCGCTCGCCACGAATCGGAGGCTTGTACAAATGCTCGGTAAACAAAGACCGGACCATCCACATGTCACTGTCATTTAGAGAGGAAAGCATGGCGGACGTATAAGTGGTTATAAAATAAAATGAAAGGAAATTAAATATAAATAAATAAGATTAAATATAAGACTTATTATAAAAATTAACTACAACCTCCTAACAGCTCTCAGTTGCAACTAGACAAAGAACAATGGTGGAGTTGCTACACGAGCGCTCTCACGAACCCCTTTGATCTGTGTCCAAAAACCGACTCTCGACGGATCGGCAACGAGCTTAGGCCAACTCGTACAAGCTACCCATCCACATGCTCGTGCATGTCCGAGTTCGCCTTGGCTTGGCCAACATGTAGAGGCTCCTTTAGATTACCCCCTCCCCCCCTGGTCCTTATGACTATACATCTAACCCCCGACTTAGTACTAAAATAAAAACCGGTTACATGCTTGCGGTCTGAAAAAATGTATTTATTAAGGTATGAAGTCTTATTTAGTCATCTTTGATATGTGCAGAAAATACTTCAAAACATCTTCTTTCACAGATAATTTATAAAACCATTAAAAATGGAACTATAAAAATGTTTTTTGATAATAATGAAACTGTAATTCAGAGCCATCGAATCATCGACAATATTTACTTTGACCGCTATAAACATTTACATGTATAAACTCTACCAAAGTAATTAGAATTATTGTATATGCATGTGCATAGCTATTTCACATTGAAATTCAAAATTATATTTACATAATATGAGTTAATAATTATTTGAATATTTATACATTCCAACAGATTTGTTTAATCAAATCTAAGACGATGTAATCAACCTAACCAACTGTGTTAGAATTAACTTGAGTCTATAAACTCCAGTCAGCGATATTATAACTTATAATTGCATTTACCGAAGTGCAGAATGGCTACCTTAAGTATCGATTTCGATCACAACTTTCTAAGTAGCATCCAAACCGTTATAATTATATTTGCTTTCTCAATGAATGCTTGTTAGAGTGTAAAGAAGACATAGAAAAGAGTATAAATTACTTTTAAAAAATTTGGGCTGAGTTATGAAAACTAATATTGGTGATTGAATTCTTTAATTGTAGTAAGAAAATGTAGTGTAAACTAACAATTATATTTATTTATTTAATTAAGCACAAATAGCCCACCGACAGGGAAAACGTATCTATAATGTTAACAACATTAACCAATAGAATCATAAATAAATCTAAAAATTATGAAAAGTACATAATAACTTTAAATAAATTAATAATACATGTTGAGAAAATATCTTATTTCAAACAATTACTACAGGACAAGTAGCAAATGTATAATTGAAAAAAAAATAAAAAAAGATATTATTTAAATTGATATCATTAAATCTTCAATTAAATTTATCAGTCTGCTTAAACTATTACCTTATATTATTTTGATAATTCCAAATTTTTTTATATTTTCTTTATTTGCTTATATTCATCTTTTATCCTAATACACAAAAATCAAAATTTAACAATCTACAATGCCCACCGAATCTAAAACTAATTCTACTCAAGGATTTGATATAGTTAATTATGCAAAGAATTAACCTAATGAAGTATAAAGGTACAGATGTTTCATATCTCTACGTCAGTGTATGAAAAATACTATATTTGTTTTAAATCTTCATATGAAATATTCCAGTCTTGATATTCACCAACTGGTCTATAATAAATAAATATAATAACAACAATAACAATAACGTCTCTTATACAAGAAAATCAGAAGTTTAAAAATCAGTCTCTAGGGCAATGGTATGTAATGGTAGGCGTGGGGTTTCGAGCTCTATGATGTTCTAGAAAAATTTAAAAGATATTTTTAAAAAAAATTACAGCTCCTCCCTCAGGTATACAACTAATTATATTTTAGCTCAGGAAATTGGTATGGCCTCTTTATACTCGTATACGCTTAAAACATATTTCAATTATAATTTAAATACTGGAGATTCCGGGTTTCCACTTACCTCTTATCCAAGGAAATGAGGTGATAAAAGTAACTTCATTGGTACTGGAAGCGGAAGGAATCTGAGGAATGTTATAGAGTTAATCTCGATACTTCAAATGTCGCCGATCTGCACGGAAGTTGACCACAGTCAGACAGCATGAAGGAATCTTGAAAGATGTCTCAGATATAAATTTTCTTTGTACGCAGGTTTATGTCTGGTGAAAAAGAAACGCCATATTTAAATGATAATTTAGATTTAATCGATTTCCAGTGTAGAGCAGAATTGCTCAATTTGAATGTAAAACCTTGATAGTATAGATGTATAATATTATAGATGTATGATAGTATAGATAACTGTAACTCCAGTCTGTAACTTTGGATAGAACTGAAAGATACTTACTCCTTCTTAGGAACCTGCCCCAAGTATTGTGAAATGAGAATAAAATATTTTGGACAGTGGATCTGCTCTTATGAACAATTATTCAGTTTATTAAAAGGCTCTAATTGGAGAGCTCTTAGCAGTTAGTACGACGGGCTACAGTAGAAAGAAGCTCAGTTGGTTAACATGTGTGTGATAAATGCCATATCACTGTTTCACACTACTTGTTTTGTTTCTTTAAAAATAATACCATATTATTGCTTTAAATTATTGAATTGTTAAAAGAATTATTTTTAAAGCATATAACTTATTTTTTTAAGGTTTATTTTTTTTTATGTTTTAGTTAAAATTGCACACGTCTTGTTCATGTGTTTTTATTTTTTTCAATAGATCAATTTTTTTTTGTAAATAAACACATTAAAAAAAAAAAATCGAAAATATTTTCTCTATCTTCACTACTTTCAATAACCTTAAGATGTCCTGTTCTATAACTAAACACTATATTCATGTCATCAGAAACAGATTGGAAGAAAGATTTTCGGTAATATAATTATATAATTTTACAGAACTTAGAAGATCTAAAATAATACAAATTGTGTGAATTTATGAGAAGGAATAAAATTTTGGAAATAACCATAAATATTTATGGATCGTGATATAGCACAACTCTGGTTCTACGGCCCCTGAGGGGTTTTCCGATTGATGGCATTAGGTCTAGAACGGGGGGTTCACTCAACCCAAGAATAACTAGGTTTCGGACTGATCCAGTAAAATGTTATTTGGGTTTGTGACAAATTATATATCACTAAATTAAAGTTCAAGACAGCTTAAACGGTTTGATTGCTATATGTAGAGGTATAGATTTGTAAATTATTTACCACTGGTATGTCGAATCATTTAATATTTGCTTATAAATAATTCCTTTTCAATGTTATTATCTATTACACACTGTGTAATACACAGTCAATGATGTAAAAGATTTTCGAATGAATTTACTTTGTGTCGTTATTAGCATGCTGTTTTTAAATATAATAAAACAAAATAAAATAAAAAAATTATATATATATGCATTATAATACTGAATATTAAGGGTAATATTTCTTGCATGTGCAACACCACTAAATATAAAATACTTAAGAAATAAATAAATTCCCGAGCATCTTCTCGTAGTCATACGCTTTTGAATAATTTTTTTTTTTTTAATGAATTTTCTTAACCAATAATTAAACATACAAAAAAACAAACTGAGATAAATTAATAGAAACATTACATATAACTGTTTAGTAACATATACATTCTACATAACTAATAACTGTACAATACATCAGACACACACGCTTTGTATGAATACCGAGCATGAAAGAAATGGAGAAAGGTAACTATAGGTTATTTGGTTTTTTCCCCACTTTGATTGTTCTTTCTGGGAGGCAATGAGTCTGTTAATTTTTATTTTGCTTTATTATGTTTATTATTAGTGTTGTTAATAGTGCCTCAAGGGTCCATGAGATTGGAATAACATGAATTAAAATTTTCTACAGCAGATTTTTCGTTACTAGCATGATTCATAAATTTTTCTGTGGTGATAATTTCTTTTAGAGTTTGTTTTAAATCATTTTTCTCGCGTTTTGTACACTTATAGTGGACAGTTATCAGTTATGTAGATTCTATCTGTTACCAAACAAACACTACTTTAAAAAATTTCATTTCAACACCGATTTCTGTAACTTCACAAATTTATCGACAGTATCTTGTACAAACAACAAAGATTTAATTTAATAAAAATCTTCGTAACGCACGGAGTTACATGGCCATTTCCACATTCTAAAAACTTCAAAAAAATACCAAAAAGAGCTGGTGTACTTCATCTCTAATATTAATCTTCAAAGAAATCAAACTGACTCAAATGTAAATCACCAAACTTACGTTCAATGGCTTTTTTAAAAATTTTATTTATTGATATTTACAACTGTACATAAAATACATCAAGTAAATTTGAAGTAATATCATAATGGTATGGTACAAGGAGGTAGAGAAACTACCCATTGGTAGCACTCTAAAACATTTTTACAATATAAGGTCTCGAGGCCATCTTCTTTTCAGACGCCTCGGAGGATTGTCCGGAATGAAAGATGAAACATGGTTAGAAACTAATGGGTTTGATTGGTTAAGGAGTTTATAATGGAAGGATCGATATCTGATTCGGGTTAGATGGGTTACATAGGGAAAATTAAGGTCATTATGGATGGTTTTATTAGTAACAAAATAAGGAGCATTGAGGATTTTACGAAGGATTTTGGATTGTAAGGATTGGATACGAGAGGAATTCGAACGTTTAGTGGAGCCCCAAAGCTCAACTCCGTATGTCCAGATAGGTCTTATTATTGTCATGTAGATAAGTCTTTTGTAATGAATTGGAAGTTTAGACCGTTTGTCTAGTAAGTGCTGCAATAGTCGAAATCGGCGTGCAGTTTCCTGACTTTTCAGTCTTGTGTGAGGATTTCATGTTAGTCATCTGTCCAGCTGTAGTAAAAGGTAGTGGATCTGTTCTACAGCGGTAAGTGAAACATTATTAAGTATACCGTAGAGCAGTCAGCAGATTTAAGACGAAGGGTAAAGGTTATTTGATGTGATTTGTTGAAATTTCTTTTAATCCTCCAATTACGATACCATTCTTCGAGGTGATATGGGATTGAAGAGTTTGAGATATAATTAAAGGGTTATTATAACTGCGAGCACACTTGTGTCATCGCCATACGTGGTGAGGATAGTGTTAGGGTTTGTTTTGATGTCAGCTGTATAGACGGTGTAGAGGATGGAACCGAAGATACTACCTTGAGGAACACCAGTGGACTGAGAATAGAGGGATGAATAGGAACCATTGTGGTTTACTTGGAATAATCTATCAGTGAGAAAGGAACGGATGATGAGAAAGTATGTGGTAGGTAGGAATTTACGGAGTTTGTAAAGCAGTCCCGGGACTCGATCAAAAGTATTGCTCAATATACAATATACAAAAGTTCTGTATTTTTATTTATTTATTTTTCTCCTAGTTTATATTTGAGAATAATTTTTATAAATTAGAATAAGTTAGTTTATAAGGAATATCTAGTTATAAGAGTATTTGATTTTTTTGTTTGCTCTTTTACCTTTTTAATATCCTTAATATAATATCAATAACATGTTTCAATGTTAACATGAATTTCAATTAAACTCTTCTTAAAAATATATATGGATATACTCATTTAAAAACAAACAAATTGTTTTCAATATTTACATAAGGGGATTCAGTATTTTATATTTCTATAAAAAAGAAATATTTAATATCTGTATGTTAAAATACTCTAAGGACATAAATCTTAATTTGTTTCCATTTTATATATTTTCCATTTTATGAGAAAAATAAATAATGTATTTTAAGAATTAATTTATTCACTAGCCCACATATTTATACAAGAAGCCCCTTCTGACATGAAAGCACATTTACAACCTGTTGAGATGGCGTGTTGCCGGCCACTTTACAAAACTTTTCAACTGTACAACTATTAGCTTAACATCTTCAACTGCCCTTATCTGTCAGCGGTCTTGTTATACTCAATCTTTGTGCTTTTATCATGTTCTGTTATTTATTTCTATTACATTATATAACAAAATAATTCAACTATAATAGGGTTCTGTATAAATAATATAATCGAGGCACTTGGTCATAAAATAGGTTAAATAAAAAAATAGAAAATAACAGTTTTTAATGTTTGTTTGTTTTTTCCAATATTGCTATGACTTGCCATAATTTAATGATAACATTATTTCTTTAAAGATACAAATTCCCCTCCCCAAAAGAAAAAATATTAAAAAAGCTATATCAGTCCTGCAAATCCAGGTGAACCCAAAAATTTCAAATCATAATAAATGTCAGACATCATGTTTTACGAGCAAGTGAAGTGCTTCAATTATCAAGTGAACGAACAGTCGTTATTTCATATTCTGTCATACAGGAGGCAGAGCGAATCCAATAGAAGTTTAAAATATCACGTTTTAGATTGCGTTTTAAATATTTTATCCGTTCCCCGAATCGTGATATTCACAGACTGTACAGTTCCAATTTTTAGAGCTGCAGCCATGATTTGACGTTGCCAACTGTCAGTGTATACTGGTGGTTAGGGACAGTATGACATATCCTCTGAGAAATATTTAATTGACAGCCATTCGTTACAGGATTCCTTTAAACTGAACTAAACCACATAAAATCCATTCAGAGAATCCTATTCGTTTGCACGTAATAATTTGTATGCCAAATCAATAAAGAAAAAAACATAGTGGTCCAAATAACATAAAATAACGTAATGGTCAAAAATCAATTTTCACTCCTGTTTAAGGAGACGGTGAAAAATTTCGGTACCTGAGGTGCCCCTCGGGAATGAGTAGTCTTGGATAATCTCCAAATCCCAAGTCTTGCATATCTGTAGATTGTAGATCCATTGTATAACAAAATAATAACGATTATTATTCACATATACATTCAATAACGATTATTTTGTTTACATATTATTTTTATTTTTAATTTAAGATTTTGAATATCTTGTTTTTGCAACTGCATTGTAGAATAGATTTAAAGCATGATGTGTTTTTTTTTTTTTAAGTATATTCTGTTAGTCAAATCTAATTTGTATGTTAGTGACATTTTGTAATTGTGGATTGTGAATTATATATTGTTGCAGGTTGAAGCATTAGTTGTTATGGGTCGAAACTACCATTATACTAAAGATTTTACGAAGTAGAAAATGGGTTAATTAATATAAAAT
>NW_027111618.1:174177-186720 GCF_000696795.3 Halyomorpha halys
ATATAACTGGGTCTATATTATATAAACGGTAAGTGAAGAGAATATAAGGACTAATAGGAAGAGTGGAACTGATGAAGAGTGACGTTTAATCTGGGTGAGGTAGATTTATACCGGACCGGGTTTCATCTTACCGCCCCCAACCCCTCGGCTGTCTTCATATATCTGCATATTGTAGTCTCTTATTGTCCATCTACTCTAAATCCTCATCTCTTCTTTTTGAATTTACGTCTTTATATAACCTTGTTTGTATTTATAAGAGGAAAAGCTTTGGAAGAGCTTACATAGATCACTGTATATAAACAAGGATTTTTTATAAGTATTCTGTAGCTTTTCATTTTTACTTCTTCTGCTGTATGAAATAAAGAAAGTATGTTAACCGTTTAAAACATCTTTTGTTTTATTTTTATTAAAACATCCAAATCTTGGAATCTTCCAGGTCTATAAATCAATAATTTAATTCAATTTGGTGTCCTAATATCATTGAATATTTTAGATATGTTAAAAAAAAAAAAAAAGATTATTTTGAAATATCTAAGCTTGGTAGCAATTCGTAAAGCTTTTTTTTTTAAAAATCTAAAATTTTGTGAATTTCATCATTGAATTAAACAACATATTTTTAATGTTTGTTTTTAATGACGACCCCTGGATACACTAATAAAATGTGCCTGTAAAATATTTTTTATAGTATAAAAAATTCCAGTAGTCATATAAAATATTTGTTTCTACAGCTCCTAGGCATTGGCATTCCTCAGACCCTTTGGCAAGAACTACGGAACACGTGTTGAATATTTCTTAATTTTGAAAGATCGTGGGTTGAACGTGTGTAGTATATATAAGGAAGAAGGTTCGGGTTAGATCAAAAGAACTCAAACAGTAATAAAACTGTTATGAGCCAACGTTTCGTTAACTATTAGCTATTAACAAATAAAAGAATGTAACAAAGTGAGAGAATAGATAAAAAAAAAAGTAACCTGAAGTATGGCTAAAAATGATTTAAAATATGTGAAATGTATATTATAATAAACAAAGTAAATTAGAGAAAATAAGATGTACAGTGAAAAGTGTAAATAAAGTTAATTTATTATTATTATTTTCCCTGTACATCTTATTTCCATTAATTAACTTTTCAAGGGTACGTATTATTTTCATTAATTTACTCAGTTCAATTTTATATTTATTTTCAAAAATTTAAAGACATTTTTATCCATACTTTAGTTGACTTTTATCTGTTTTTCTACTTTGTTACATTTTTTGTTTGTATCTTTTTTTAACAATAAAGAAGTGTTTTCACCATTTATATGACTTACAATAGTTTTCCCCCATTTTAGTGTTAATCTTAATAAACTTAAGCTTTACTTTAGATGTAGTATAAGTAAAAAAAAAGAAATTAAAATCTGTACCGCTACATCCCCTGAAGGGTCAGAAGGGTAAGGAAGTACTGTTACTAGGCCAACGGTTGTGAAAGGAGGTGATTTAGTCAGAAACGTCCACGAGCGCCAAATTTTTACTCAATTAAAGGTACCTAATTTAGGAGGCTTGATATAGATCCCAGGAGGGCTCCAGAACTCACAGTCGACGCACGGCTACAGTGTAACAAAAAATAATTTGCTGCCTAGCCAGATTCAAACTCAGGTCCTTAGAGTTAGTAGCTTCGCACCTTACCCCGGTGCTGCCGCGCTCCCAGTATAAATCAAAACCAATTAAAAAATCCAATTTAACAATCTGGGCTTTGTAACTATTTTTTTCAATAATTACTGAGTAAATCAATACTACGAATACTGAGCTGAAGAATAAATATTTTTTTAATTTCATATTGTATTTTATTCTTTAAGGCTGAATATAATATGTTTTATTAACGATTAAAGAGTTGTTAGGCATTTAGTTCTATCTAGTTGTTAGTTTCATAATTTTATGTTATTTTGAGTGTTGGTGGAATAAGGAGGTAGCTAAAATATTTTAGTAAGGTGTTGACCGTAGTAGGCTAGTGGTTATGTGTAGCAGTGAGACATAGACTCTAACCAAGGAAAATAGAAGACTTTACTGGTTTGGGAGAGAAGAGTCCGGAAAAGATCTTTGGAGCCGTTAAAGAGGAGCACAGTTAGAGAATCAGAAGAAATGACGAACTAAAAGAATTGTATGGAAATCCTGATATCCTCTGTGCTATTAAGAAGAGCAGACTAAGATGGTTGGGTCATGTGGAGTCCTGTAGGCTACCTAAAAGTAAAGTACTAAAAGTAACTACTTTTTAAAAAAAAAATTAAACTACTAAAAAAAAAATAGCTGAACATTTTATTATTAAGCCACTGGTTCTGATTTAAAAGTATTGAAGATACGCGAACACATTCGGTTTACCTTATCTAGATCAGAATCACAATCTATGGTGAGCAGGTGAGATAGTGAAAGAGTTTCCGAGATATCGAGGGCGTGCGAGAGAGATATCCTAATGAGCCGGGGTCTAAAGGATGAGAGTGTAATTTAAATCTCATTTGCGAATCCTTGATCTTCCCCTCAGATCTGGGTCAGTAGAGAGCTTTGGGACCAATCGAGGATAGCTCAAGGCACGGACCTGGGGCTCACATCAGATTTTTCATTTGTGTGTATTGTGTTTTGATGCCGATTACCTTTACATTCGGGAATGTGTTAAATGT
Source organism: Halyomorpha halys (assembly GCF_000696795.3). Lineage (NCBI taxonomy): Eukaryota > Metazoa > Arthropoda > Insecta > Hemiptera > Pentatomidae > Halyomorpha > Halyomorpha halys. The sequence continues at coordinate 176,826 of NW_027111618.1, forward strand.
AAACGTGAGCGGAATTGACTATAATCAAACATTTAAAAGTTAAGTTGACAAATTTACCTTCATTAATATTATTTCTAATATCATAGGAATTAATCGGATATCGTTAGGCAACTATAGTCAAACATATTCTTAAAAAGGAAATAAAAATTAGAAAATAAAATTAATAACAGTACAAATAAAAATAAGTGAAGACACTAATAACATTGCAATATTAGTAATTGGAATACTTTAAAGATAAATAAATTAGTTAGGGGTAGGAGTCTAGTCAGTATGATGATGAAACTAAAATACTTTCAAGTAATGTACATTATAAAATATTTATAAAAAAGGTAAAATATAGAATTAGGAATATATTTCAAAATGATGATTTAAAAAAAAAAAGCTATTATGTATTTCATAACCAATAATCACGCTTCAACATAGGTAATCATTTTATAAAACGGTAATTCCTATTGTTGATCCTGAAGATGAACGATGAATCCTAAATATATTAATAGGTAGGACTTTTCATAAAAATACCTGATACCTAAATAATAATTAGTGGATTCTGCCCCCCCAAAAATAAGCATTGTTCTTTAGATATATCAACATTCTTGTCAAATAAATTATTTACGATTGATGAATCAGCGTAAAGTCAGATAAATCTAGAATAATTATGAATTTCATGTACCTTGTTATTGTTACCCATTCACAATTTCTTTTTTGCTCTTCTACAGATCTTGTTATAAACGAGTTGCTGTCAGTAATGAGAGGGTCAATAGAATCTTTATTCTTCCCGTGTTATAGTTATTGATAACTGGGGGAACAAGAAGCCTAATGGTTCTTTTTTCCAACCCTTGGCGACTGCTTTGAAGTTGCCGCTGTGTACAAAACAAGGTAGGAGGGATAAGATTCATTTCTGGGGACCAACGAGAAATAAATATTAACTGCCCTAGATAGGAAGCGAACCCAAAACGTTCCTAAATGAGCGCTCTGGATTCAACACGCATGACCGTAGCGTCCTTTTCTTCCCATTCTACGTGCAGGAAGATATTGGGTTTGGAAAATATCGTAAACAAGTAATTATATACATACGAGATCCTTTGAATCGCAGTAGAAGCCCCTAGGTTTATAAGAAATGGTCAGTTCCATGGCAAACTACATTTGGAATTAATAGATGAATTCATATAGGAAGATTATTGATTGACCGTGTGTAAAGATGAAAGGAATATGGTCCGGGTGCGGTCAAAAAAGAACAAAAAAATAGTAATGGAAGATTATTGATTGACCGTGTGTAAAGATGAAAGGAATATGGTCCGGGTGCGGTCAAAAAAACTCAAATAGTAGAAATATACTATTTTAATGAGCCAACGTTTCGCCCCACGTTGCAGGGCTTCTTCAGGGCTAAAAAAAAAAGAAAAGCCCTGAAGAAGCCCTGCAACGTGGGGCGAAACGTTGGCTCATTAAAATAGTATATTTCTACTATTTGAGTTTTTTTGACCGCACCCGGACCATATTCCTTTCATCATGAATTCATATAAAAACGTTATTCAAAATTCCATTGGCAATTACCAGCTAGCAAAGTATAAATTCTTTCTTTAAATATAATTATTATAATAATATAAAAGGAGGAGCTAATATGAAAATTTTAATAAATTACAGTTTTTTTTGTGAAAAAACTAAAACAAAACAATCAAGGCAAAAAGGGAGTAAAAAAACGTATACTAATAAATGAAACCTTACTTTGAAATATATATTAATAAAAAAAATAACAATTAAAATGAATCATATCACTTTGAAAAATATTCAACATAGCAAATATTAGTATCGAAACCAAATATAAATATATAAGTTAAGAAAGATTGGCCTAAGAATAGAAAGCTAATGCAGTCAATTAATCAAATTTATTATATTTAAATTACCTATGAGACCCCGTATATATATATTTTATAACTAAATATACGCAACATTTCACACCAATAATGCTCAAGTTTATCAGGGATTTTCAAATACCAAACGACAATAATTTTTCATCAAGCCTTTGCAACTGCAATCTCAATATCACAGTCAGCCAACGACAGGCGATAAAAATGAGAGATGCGTACAATAGCTGTAACAAATGGACAAGCTAAATAACTAAAGCCGTTAATACAGCTGCGAGATAATTAACTGTAGAGCTGTAGAGAGAGCTGTAGTGCTACTGCCTGCTCTCTCTGTCTCTCGTTATTAGATTCGGACCGAAGATATACTGCGCCTGATGATGTGTGGTTTGGGGCTGTAGAGATTTAGGGTGGTCAGTATCAGTCAGGGCTGGGTCGCCTTAATGATATAAATTAACTAGCTTTCCTTCATCTATTCGACCCTCTGCCTATTTAATGCATTCCTGCTAGATTGCTTCTTCAGGTGGGTGTCAACTACAGTTTACAATTTAATATAAAGTATTATTTTTTTTTTATTAATGTTTCTAAAATTATTTGTTGAAGATGATACAATTTGGCAAGTACATATTAAATCAGTAATATATATAAATAACTAATAATTCTACTATATTACTAATAATACTATAATACTACTATTGATATATATATATATATATAATTAAAATATGTAAATTAAATAGACAATAGTAATGAATAATATATTAATAGGTAATATTAGAATAAAATAGGTTGGGCATGATGTTCGAGGTTGATAAGGTAGCCTCAACTCCCTCGGCTACAAACGTCCTCTCAGAAAAACTAAACTAAGACCAGATACAACAATTCTAATTTATAACACAATATTAAGGCAATTACTGATGTACGGTTGCGAAGTTTGGGGTGCACCAGCATCCAGAATAAGAAATAGTCAGTTACATCGCTAATGATTGGAATGAATTGATGAACTCATATAGAATTCCATTCTCATCAGCTACTAAAGATGCAGTGGGTTACAACATGGGAAACCCAACTTCATCTCGATGACTGAAAATGAAAAGCTGAAACCCATGAAGAGTCAGAAAATACTTCAATACTTAGTAAGGAAGTATTGTTTCATGAACCACGGTTGAACAAGGAGGCGATTTGTTCCAAATTTTTGCCTATCAAAACCACTCACATTATGAGACTTGATGTCCCCGCACTCAGCAGGGTTCCAAAACCAACAGGGTTGACTTAAGCTTACGGTAGCAGAATAAATAATCAGCTGTTACAGCCCAATTTGAAACCGGGTCCTTTGAGTTTATAGCTCAACATATTACTCACTAAGCTATCCCGCTCCTCGACCTAATGACATGTTTCTATAAAATCTGCATTTACGTTTTGTTATTTTCTCTTTCTTGATTCACAAAGAAGTATTTTTAATTTTCGGTATTTTTTTCACAACTATTATTATTATTTTATTTTTATTTATTGATGTATAATTATTAATCAAAATTATTCAATTATTACAATATCGTTGATAGTTAGGGATGTCTTTTGCACTTCTAAACAACCCACATTCTCATTTGTTAAAATATAATTATGTTTACCATGAAGGACCTATATATCCAATCTGTTTATTACAATTTATACCTGTCATCCGATATGAACCAAGTTTCGCTCTACTTAGCAAAACTTCGTCAAGGCATTTGGTCGCAGGAAAAGAAGACGAAGATTTCCTTCATACCAAAACGCCTGATGAAGCCTTGGAAGGTTGGATGAAATGTTGGTTCATAATAGTTTTTTTTTACGACTTTAGACCGCACCAGAACCATCTTTCTTTTATTAATTATTAACGGTTGATCAACGATTTCCCTAGATTATTTTATTTTTTGAGTGGGGCTTGGAATGTAATAACAATATTCCCTTCTACAAAATAATGCTTAGTGAAAACTGGCATCCCAAATCGCATTTAACTGTGAATAGTATTTTTATTTTAGTGTCGTTTACTTTTGGTCCTATTTGTGAATAAAAGATATACTAAGAGAAATAAAATATATATAAACAGGAATTACATGTGAAAATCGATTTGCTGTTTGACTTGAAATATATTTTTAAATAAATTTTGTGGGACCATACAGTAGAAATCAAGGAATAATAGTTCATGAAAATATGACAAAGAAAAAGATATAAGCTCAGTAAATTCAACACCCTTTTATATTTATAATTATATATTTAATTGTCCACCTTCACAGACTCGTCAGAACAATTTTGAAGTTCCTAGATCTGAAATTTATTAATATATTATCTTTATTCCTTATTTATGATTCCTTTGTTATTTTATTTTTATTAATATTCAACTTCCATATTCATCTTTGACCTACAAAGATTAAACTTTACATCTAATATTTTAGTTTACATACATGAAAATAGGCTAAAAAAATATATAAATAAATTATATTTTAAAATTATTAATACATACAGCTTGATTACTAGTTAATTATAAACATTAACCATGTTCAATCAATTAAAATATCTTTCCATTTTAATATTCTTTTTCTAATATTAATCCAACTCCAACGACCTTTCAAGCTGATTTAGTCCATTTTCAAATTCGTATATATAAAATTTATTATTATATATTATTTAATGTTTTTTTTATTAGTTAATTCGTATTTGCATTCTACTATATATTCCATTAGGCTATATTTCATCTATATTTATCCTATAAATATTAAATTATACATGTACATTCTAATGTTATATTTCACACATAACAGAACAAGCTATAAGCTCTTTAAATAATTTATAACTTCAAATTAACAAACAATCTACATTGATCTTTTGTTAATTATAAAATTAACTAAATCCATCTAATTAAAATATCTTTCGTAATATTCGTTTATTACTTTTATAAGTCCAGCAGCTTATATTGCTCCAATAATAATAATTAGATAGTGATCATCATCTCTATCACTGGTTCATTATTTTAAAATAATTTACCTATCTAATAGCATATTTACTTGCTGCTTCCTACTTGAAAACGTTATATTAGACTGAATTAATATTTGTACACTCTGTCTTGTAAAATTTTATATTTGTACTCTTAATCGTGTGCTTTTATTTACATCTGCCCCTACCTTGTGTATTTTGCTTGAAAATAGATGAAAGTAAAGAAGTAATTATAAAATATAATGGTTCTGTCAATGTTTAAAGTATTATGTCTTACGAAATATTAAATAAATATGAGTTGTATATACGTTATACGTTATGATAACTGAAAGTATGCTTTTTTCAATATATAGAAACAAAATCAAAAAGTTAAATCAGTTATTAAAGTATGGTCTCTTCTTTTAGTCTGGAAATAATAATAATAAAAATGCTTCAATGAGTTTCATTAGTAACTATATATATATTTTATTTTATTTATTTATTTAATACCAGGTCGGCCTTATACGGCTAATGTAAGAGGTACATTTTTTTTTAAACAATTGATTCTGGGGGGTATAGCCTCAACAAAAGACACCCCTAACAACATACAACGTTATGAATAAAACAAAAAATTGAGATAAATGAATAGATTAAAATAATCTTTCTTAATAAAACATAAAAATTAATTTAATGACAAAAACAATAACATTTATGGATTTAACAAAACAAATAATTAATTTCTAATAGAAAAAAAGAAAGTGAATTTAAGAAAAAGATGAAGAGAAAGAAAAAAAAAAAGATAAAATAAAATTGTAGTAATGTCAATAATAGAATCGATAAATATAGATTTTTTATGTAACAGGATGTTGTGTCCTGCAGCAGCCTGGGCTTTAGTCTTCGGGATGAGGTTGGATTTCCCAAGTTGTGAGTCACGGCTCCTTAAACTGTCGGTAACTGGGTTTGGAATTTATGAACATATTTTTTTTATGTAGTCTTCTATTGATTCCATTTGTAATTCCCCATGCAATTGGCTGTTTCTTATAAACCAAGGAGCATCCACTGCAATTCTTAGGACTTTATTTTGAAAAGATTGTAATTTTTTCCATTTCTTAAAGGATGCCACTTCCCAGACTTTGCAGCCATGTATCAGCAGTAGCCTAAAAATTGTTTTAAAAATAAGAATAGCCGTTTCTGATTTTAATTTGGATTTCCTGTTTAGGATAGGATATAGCATTGCTAACCTTGCATAGGTTTGAGTTAGTTTTATGTTGATATGGTGGTTCCAGGTAAGGCGGCGATCAAGGTGAATTTCCAGGTATCGTACTGTTTCACTGCTAGGATTCCATTTCACATTTTTACTTTTGAGGTACAGTTCTGGTGGGTCTGGTGGGCGTCTGAGAGAAAAAACTTTAGAAGTACATTTTTCAATGTTCAGAGTAAGTACCTATAAAATGTATGTAATTTTATTAAGTGGGCAGGATCATTTTTTCACGGATTATAAATAAACTTATTGAAATTTAAAATGATATTTAGTTGAACGTTTTTTGCTAAATTATTTTGTTTTTGAAAATGGTAATACATTATTTAAAATAAAAAGTATAATATGAAAAATAAATTAAAATTCTATGCAATCTGGACATATGGAGTTGAGCTTTGGAGCTCCACTAAACCTTCGAATTCCTCTCGTATTCAATCCTTACAATCCAAAATCCTTCGTAAAATCCTCAATGCTCCTTACTTTGTCACAAATAAAATCATACATAAAGACCTTAATGTTCCCTATATAACCGATCTCGAACCAGATATCACTCCTTCCATTATAAACTCTCCAACCATGGAAACCCCCTAGTTTCTAATATTGTATCCTCTTCCATTCCTGACAAACCTCCGAGGCGCCTGAAAAGAAGATGGCCACGATACCAGCTAATGTAAAATGTCATTAGAGTGCTACCAATGGGTAGTTTCTCTGCACGCCTGTAACCCTCCAATTCAACTTAGATCAGATTTACTAAATGTATTATAATCTACAGCTGTAAATAGCAATAAATAAATATTTAAAAAAAAAAAATATGTTCGCCTTTATATTCCTCGCCTTAGGGCAGGAAAAATATACCTACAGACAAGTACAGAAAAGTCGAGATTTACTCCAAGGATTTGCTATGAAATGAAAGTCAGCTTGCTCAGTCCGGACTCGAACCGGCACTGCTTTAAATATGAGAATGATGGAGCTTGTGGGCGTTCACGGCCACAGCATTAATAATTATGTTGAATTGACCCTAATACCTCAGCTTAAAATATCCTTCATTAAACACATCTACTATTGACATGCCTAAAACTTATAATAGTGATACTGTTTTGAAAATTAGTTTTCAGACTTCAGTACCACACTTGATCATTCAAGTGCTCATGCACTAAAATATGTAGAACTCGTAAGAATTTTAATCCCATACCAATTGAGACTGTTAACTATGACCTTTAAATGTGTATTAACCTCATCAAACAGTTGTCATAATCACTTCAACGATAGATGAGAGCAGCTCAAGGACGAAACGAGAATGCTTAGTGAATAATCTACAATTCTATTTTATATTAAACTCGGCTATAGCTGCAATGGCTGTGTCAACAATTGATAATCCGCATTACTCGTGCGCCATCACGATCTCTCGGTGTTTTCCAGTCAGCATATTGGAGCAATATGAGCTCTTGACGTAAGCAATATGGCCGTCCAACACTGGCCCTTGCATAGCTATACAAACCGAGGAAATATATTTAAGTTAAATCAATTTTTTAAAAAACACTGAGACTTTACATTTGTCACATAATACGTGGTTTGACACCAAATGTTTTAAAGACAAAAATAAATTATTAAATCTGAAAAAGTAAACCGAATTATGTTAAATATGCTTACAAAGAGGCGAGGGTACTCATACTAACTAATTTTATTCTCTTAAAAATAATTTCTGTTGTCATCAGTTGATGAAATACATTTAGCACATGATTCTAGACACTTAAGGAGCCTTATCAAACATTTTAAATGTAAAAACGTTTTATCGACGAGTTCTTGTGCTGCTCATTTCAATTGTTTATTGAATCCGACATCAGATAGAAACGTTCAACAGAAACGTTCTTCACTGAAACTGGAATTTCCAGTAAATATAATAAATTTATTGTCATTATGGGGAAATTTTAACTTTAATTTAGAGGAAAAAGACAGAGAAATAGGAAATATAATTATTGACCTTAAAAACATCTCTGATAATACTCAGACACCTGAGAACCATATTAATGCAACAAAAAATAAAATATTTTCTATAATAAGCAATCACATAGCAAATAATCATAATAATACAAAATATTAGAGATTTAAAAGGCTTAAATAATTTCTTAACAATGAACATAGACAACATTATAGGGAGATTGGATAAAACGAAACAATTAGCTATGTTATACAAAAATGAATTCAAAGAAAAAATGAATAATTTATTAAATGATAAAAACACATATAGGTCACTGAGAGGAGAAAGTTTTACAGTTTTCGTTAGAAAAATTAATATATACATTAAAATGGGGTTCATAGATACATTTATGAAAAACAAATATGGCAGTCGCACACTGGCTTTCATACACCTGAAATTTGTTTTCAATCCTGTAATTAAATCAGCGCTATTTATGAAGTTACATAATGCTGGTAATGCATCTAAGTTTATTAATACTTTTAATAACTCGTATGACAGTTCAATATCTGTGGTGAAGGGCAGAGAATTTTTGATTGGTTTTCATTATAGAAACCAATTATTCCTCGAACTCAAGGAAACCTTGAAAAATACACCAAAGGAACAACATGTCCAAAACAATGAGGGAATACGATGTGAAATGGAAACTCCTGAAAAAAAAAATGGAAGGATTTTAAAGAACCTTTCTTGTTTTAAGACATGATTTATTTGCTGAGACACATTCATCACGTAAGCGTACCAACCAACCTGTCCTCCATGCTCCTTGGACGACATTACCGGAGAACATCTAGAGACATTCCCTTAATTACAGGACTAAGACGCGTATTAACTCTGACTTGGAGAACAAAATTATATTGAGCTATAACACAAGATATGGCTAATTCAGCAAGCGTTTTAAAGGAAAATAAAAAAAGTTTTTTATTGAATCAATGGGTTTAACCCTCTAACCCACATGTCACTAAAGTGTCATTTCTTGCAAATTTGAATTCAAACATAGACTAATACAATTTTTATATCATTAGAAATCATTACTAAAACCTCTTTTGTTGTGTTAGTAAATTTGAAAGTTGTTTTGTATAAGTATTTGTATCTTGAGCTACCATTAATAAATACAAAAAGTTCAGTAAGTTAAGTTAACATTACTACAAAAAAAAAACTAAGCTGATCGCAAGGCAGATAAACCAGTAGCGTTAACCGGGAGTGGCAATTCGGATGCTACCACCACGACCACCCCCAGAGATAAGATGGCTGTCTTCATGAATTGCAAAGCGAACGGCATTGGTTTTGTTGAGCCGGCCATGAGGTGACTTCTCTCCAGATATTCTAATTCAAACCAATATCTGCCTCTTCTATTCCTATCCTGTGTGCTAAAGAAGATTTTGTTTTAAGTTAGAAGAACATCATAGCAGACCTGAAGCTGTATATTTGGTGTAAATTTACTGTTTGTTCAGTTCTAGTTTATTAGGAAATGCCAGGGATCCCCAACCTTGTGTCTGCCTAATATGGATAAGTTAAATTAGGTTGTGTTAGTTAAATTATATATTATATAACTCAAATTCAGGTTATAACATTGCAGCGAATAAGTTGGGCGTGTGAGGTCGTAGGACTTACTAACGAAGGGATCCATAAAATGTTAACACTGAACCGACTGGTAAACTGAACTGAAGCGTAGGTGGGAGGATCGCTTTAAGACTGATTTGATAAATTTGGGCTTAGACGGGCGTTGTATATAGATAAAATAGATGTATATAAAAAGCGATTGGTGGTTTCGACATCGAAATACTATCGGATTTACTCAGCCTCTGTTATTATTATTACTAGAGTCTGAAACACCAGCGCATGTGCTGGGAAAAT
>NW_027111618.1:187650-188267 GCF_000696795.3 Halyomorpha halys
GTAAATATGTCCGATTACGGATTGATAAGTACGCTGTGTCAGATAGCAACCTAATGTATTTAGGCAGCATATATGAATAAAGTATTTCTCTCTCACCAAACTTATTACTTAATTTTTAAGAATAAATTTTTATTTGAAAAGGTTACTCGATTAAAATTATTGTTTTTGAATAAAAATTGTTCTTTGAATAAATTTTAGTTTGATGTTTATTTTTTGGTTTATGGTAACCACCATGCTGCAAAATGTATAATATATTGCATTGCATGTATAATATATGCAAATTGTATAATATATAATATATTGCATCATGGTACTTCTGTCGCACGCTGTCCGGCCTGATTATAGCCAGTTTGCATTATGACGCTTTACAGCCACTGCCGGAACTGTCACTGCAATGGTTGTACTGTATATTAGTTATAGTAGTTGGTTGGGGCTTTTGGGCGTAAAACCCTGAGGCCATCAACGCCCACGTTTCGCACTTTTAGATAATTGCAAAAAAAAATTTAAAAGTAAATTTAAATAATTACTACCAGTGATGCGGCGAGAGGGATGCGCTGGGATCTCTTGAGCTCTGCTCTACCCCTCACACGTGGGGGATAGAGTGGGCTCAGGGATCC
>NW_027111618.1:188557-197858 GCF_000696795.3 Halyomorpha halys
TATCAATTTCAAAAAAAATAAAAATAAATAATTACTTATTTTAGAATTTTTTAATACATATAAAAAACTTTTGGGTTTAGATCTTATTCAAAAGATTATTCCTTTTCAAGAAAATTAATACTATTTCTATGTTTTTTTGGTCATCATTCAGAGCATCCGATACACTCGGTCTCACTCCCAATCTATGTAAGCTCATGGAATAGAAATGGCTTTCCTCAAGCCACTGTTGCAGTATTGACATTTTGGCGGTGGTTGCTTATTGATGAGGTATGCATGAGTTGCATATAGACAGGACTATTTTATTAGTTATAGCGTGATAAGTGACAGTGAATATTACGACAGCTCAGTTTGGAAAGTTACGCTTTACAGCCACTAAAACAGCTGTCCCAGCAATTACCGTGTTGTAGACTATATAACAGATACCGTCACGATAATACTCGTCTTGACAATACAGTAGTACTATAAGTTCTAGCGTGATAAACTTCGGTTTCTGTCGCAGTCTTGAAGCTAATGTTACTTAAGGCCAATTTATTGGTGATTATTTAATTTTTAAAACTTATTTTAATCAATAAAAAAATTGCATTGGAACCCTTGATGTATTATTTCCCTTTTCGCCCCCTCCATCCTTGAGAATTCTTTGACCAAAACTTGCTTTGTCCAAATTTGAGCAGACGTTAAATTAGTAACCACATCTCCTAACACTTCTATGGCTTTTCTTTTTTTTTTTTAGCGCTGGGTCGTAAAAGATCCACCTTACTGTTAACAACATTCATTTAATTTTCAATTTTATTTATAGTTTTGAAAAAATGTCCTAACGTTTAATCGGTAGATTTTGCGTTCATGTTTTGCGTTATATTGGTTTTATCTACAATCTAAGAGCTAACCTATGCACATTCAGAATTTATTTTATTTTTGGAGACGTGTATTTTCTGTTGAAAATTGGGACCTGGAAGTTGCCCTTTATACGAGAATCTCCCATTACATCTGAGCTAGATGACTTGGTAAATATCCCAAGGACAGAAGCAGAGAGTTGAATCTATACTTTGATAATGGAAGGAAGGGTCCAAGACCTAAGTAGACTTTAGATCATGGCTAACAAACATTTACTTAATTAATAGTAAGTAGAGAGGAAGAGGGGTACTTAGCGGTCATTATCTATATTTGAGGACGGCCTTCTCTAAGGGAGGGAGTGGATAGGGCCTACATAATAGAACAGCTTTCCCCCGTTTAGGATTCAATTATCATGCTAATCTTCTGGAATATTCAGAATTCGGTAGAGGGGCAGGCAAAGTCGTACTATGGTTTAATTCTCGTTCAGCATAACTACCTTTGTTTTTCTGCTTGCATAAATCTGACATTCTTAAAGAATGTCAATAAATTTGTATTAATATGCTCTTAAATTGGAGGCTCTTGCTTAGATTTTTATTATGCAATAAGGACTAATAAAAATTTCGGATATTAAGGAAATAATGTCTAATAAAAATTTCGGAATTAATGACCCCGATGTGGTTGATGGCTTAAAATAATTATAATATTAAAAATCAAAATAAATAAAAAGAAAATTATTAGAATACACAATATACATTTATCAGCAACTTGTAATAAAAAAAACTTTTAAAAAAGAAAGGTTTTAATGTAAAATCTTGCCTGCATCCGATGTTCTTCGTACAAAACTTAACATAATTCCAAGCGAATCTGGTCAAATACTTCAACAATTGTTTCAAAAACCTAATATTTGTGACTATATATTCCTACAATGAGGGAACGAGGACTGGTGAGTTGCACACCGTTAGTTTAGGGAATTTTCTGATTGGGATATTCTTATTGTATTGTAATAAATATTTTTATTAAGTATTATAAAACAAAAAAGCCCATCGTTATCATTTGATTACATAAATCAATCATCATTGTTACAATATTATCGTAAGAAATGTATTATAACAGCAGAATTAAAACAGAAATTGAGGCACAAACTGAATCGTTTATTTTAGAAAGAACAAACCCTAAAATTACTGGTATATAATCTTTTTCGAAAAAATGATTCTTTTATGGAAACAAGTTTTGTTAGAAATCACATCATTTTATCATGAAAATCGCTTTAATATTTGGAATGTTTAAGCATTTAAATTGTAGTATAGAAACGGTTTTATCTGGATTATCCAGCTCCTATTTTTGGGGCTTGTAATAAAAATTTAAAAAAAACCTTCGAATCACTAGGTATTCTATTCAATCAATATAAGTCTAAATATTGGCCTATATATAGACCTACCTAGATTGCGAAATCGCTTTTGATATCAAGACATAATGAAAGAGGGACGTGGTGTGTAAACCTATTGTATTATAGACGTGCGATACAGGTGGCATAGCTAATAACTGATGAAGGTAACGCTGAGGCAGATATTGGAGGCAGTGGAGAGGAAAACACCCGCCAATCTCAGCCGCTCATATCCACACCATATTGGCGTTGGCGGGAACTGAGGCTCATATCGCCAACGGAACCCAATTGCCACGATCCTAGCGGCTTATTGGTACTTTTGTCTTTTTTAGTTGAGCAGCCAACATAGCAGAAGAAGAGAATTTCTTTAGTAACTAATGAGTATTTATTACATCTTCTCACCTTGACCCAATGTTCCACTATCTCTATTTCGGAGCAATCACTAAATAAAGTCATATTTTCCTTTAATGGATAACTCACTGAATCGGTGAACTGAAAACCCATAATTAAGTTTCTGGGGATATTCAAAATTATAATTTAATTGGATTAGACTCATGTTTTGGGAACATAGCCTCATAATTCTAAGTTTTTTTTTTGTTTTTTTTATAATGGTGTATATTTATCGTGTTGTTGTAAGGCATCACCTAAGCAACCTCGTAACTTCAGAGGCGCTTGACCGATTCCTGTTTCTGGGTTATTATCCATTTCATTGTTTCTAACTATTCTGGATAGATTAGCAGGATAACCTATAAGATAATTCCTCGTAAGTCTGAAATAGCCAGGATGAGAGGGAGGGAGAAATTACAAGGTTAATATTATTAGTTCGTACTTTATTTTGATATTGGACCTAGAGGGCACGTTGGGTTTCGATGTAAGCTGAGTTAGCGCGGTAAAGACGTGGACCTTCGATGCCCTAGTTGTGGAGTTCGGAGGCTGTGGAACACGTTATCGCATCACGCACCGCATTCGAGGCCTTAGTCAAGCGTGACTACAAAAGTCGGCATACACCAGATTACCGAACACACATTTCAGGAGGAAAACTATGAAAGTTTCAGGGAATTAATATACGGCTGGAGAGAGGTAGTTAGAGCTCGTCATTTCTCCATCACCCAAAGAGGACCTGTACCAGGAAGGGTACTCCACAACCACCTGGAGGAGATGACCCAGGAAAATACTGGACGAATGCAGTGACCAGGAGGGTTGAACCTGAATGTGAACAGATGCGTATGCTATGCTCCGTCATTAAGGTGAGCAGCAGCATTTATGAGTAAAACATGAGTGTCAAGAAATTGCAATGGAGTATGGAGAAGCAAAAAAAAAAATTTACTAAAACATTACTACAATAATCCTCAAATTTCCTCTAAATTTAAACCAAATTAGTTGAGCCATTTACGAAATATAAGAAGTACCCAGTAAAATACATTTGATTATGTGCAAGCGAAAGGAGCAAATGAGATCTAATTGAAATGTAACGTAAAATTGTCAAATCTGAGAATGCCCACCTTTGTTAGTGAGGCAGCAAATATTATGTATTGAGAATAGAATTTTTCACTCCTAATTTATCTTTTAGACCTCAAAGATCAAATTAGGTTCCGTGTTTGCCTGTCTGTTAGTCTGTGGTATTCAAGTCTGTGTTCTGGTATAATCGATCGAACCGATCGAAAAGATTTCAGGAATCATGCAGGTTGGTTTCTAGTCGATTCCTGATAGGTTTTATCAGATCCCATTTACTCCTTTTTCTTGCGCATGTGTAAACTTATTTTTATCAGTACACTTATATTTCGAAAACGGCTCGACCGATTTAGTTGAAATTTGCCAGTAATTTAGTGAATTGTGTTGTCATTGTCATAGTCAAATATAAATTTCTTTACGAATCAAATTTATTAAAAAAAAAAGTTATAAAATATATTTTTAAGATCTTAATTGCAAATAATTATGTACCGACAAATCTAGTAAAAATAGTGAGGAAACCATTCCAGTGGTTTATTATAACATTAAATATTTCTTAATTATAAATATTTAGAACTAAAATTATTATATTCAGCAATAACGAAGTTATGAACATATCTCAGTAAAACGTAGTAAAGTGTGTAACTGACGGGAAATGGAAACTAATGCGTTGTCATCCTGGCTTGGTAAATTATGACCCGCCCATTACGGTGGACCGTCATTTTTAGGACCGGTCTCAGTTTCAGTGTGGACATCTTTAACACCCTGACCTAATCCTCCTCCATTATCTCTTGCCAACAGAATACTTATTTGATAGCGGACCTGAAACAGAACTGGTCTCCTGGCTGTATCAAGATATTTTATTTAGTATATAGGCTAACACTTTTATAGGGGACACCACATTAGGAAACTATTTTTCAAAACGCCTTAACATACTAAATGAAATACATATGTCTTGCAATAGTTGGTAATGAAAATCACTTAAAAAATATTCATTCAACATTTGTATAGTGCGTACGGTAGGCAATGGAAGATTTGTGAATTTAAAGTTTATAGAAACACTTTTGCTGCTAATCCATTGTTTAGTTACAGTGTATTTTTATCATAAAAATATAATGTTTTTTAAGAGCTTTGTTCCGATTCAAAACAAATTTTAATAGGTACATTACTTCCTGAAAGATTGTCCATATCTAGGTTCTAATGCATTCCTATCCTGTAGGAACTTATTACGAAGGACGTATTTATCAAATAACATTTGTTAATTCTCAAAAAAAGTTGTAGCAATTGCTAAATTCTCCACTCAAGTCCTGAGCGTCTAAAGCTAGCGCCTTCACTTATCCTCCACTGGGTTTTAACTCCAGTGACATGATTGGGAGATATCTACAAATCGGAGGAAAAGCTCGGTTCGGTGGTTTCCAGGCTGGATGTAAATAGGAATGATTGTGTTTAAAATTGTCTTTAAGTTTAATTTCGTATTTTATATATTTATTATTTCTTATATTTATTAGTTGTTATTATTTAATTTATATATTTATAAAAATGGTGTGAATGAGTTCTACGATCTCTATTACTATTATCTATAAATACAAGATAGAATGTAATATTAAACTGCTAAAAAAATCTCTAAGTTTATTGTTGAATACCGTCTTATAGAAATCTATGTTTATAATATAATAAACTTTCAAAATATTTCATCTCAAACTTGATGAATTTTTGTTGCCGATTTTTGTATTTATTATCGTTTAAAATGAACATTGCTTCTAATTCTGATCGTTGAATACCGCTCACTATAGCTCGTTGAACATTACTTTTTGAAATAATAAAAGAATTTTTTTTGTGAAAATCTATTCAGATTTTATTATTGAATACAAAGTAAGAATATTATAACAGTCAGATTAACAGTTGGTAGGGCCGCTCATAGCTCAGTGGTTAAGACACAGTCTTACCAAAATTTGATGTCTATTGGCGGTGCTGGTTCGAATCTGGCCTTGAGGTATTGACTTTTTTCATTGAGGGGCAGTCCCACAAAATGAAAAACTTTACCCTCCAACCTTGATTAGGCAGTATAGGACTCCAATGGGAGTCTTGACCAAAAAGAAAAAAACCAAAAAAAAAAACCATTAGGTAAATGGTTTTCAGAAAAAGGTAAAAATTATTAATTCTAACTGAACGTGACCTAAATCATTAGTACCATTTAAACTATGTTTACAGCAACGAAAAGGGTATCCATAATATAGTAATTTCAAAATTTAACCCAATACAATAAAACATTCATAGTTCTCTCCAGCAACCACCCATACTTAACAAAAGTAACACTTTTAACTATATTAACATTTTTGCACAGTTAAGACCTTCAAGCTAATATATCATTGTAATCACCGTTTACAATTATGTAATAAATTCATCGAATAAGTGTATCAATTCTAAAATGACCTAAGACCTTTTATATGTATTTCTTATTTGCCCAATGTACAAAAACTATTTACATCAAGTACAATCGAATAATCTTAATGATTTATCACCTTTAATAAACACTTACACCCTAAGAACCATTAAGTATTATTTAAATAATATTCTACGAATTGTAAGTAATACCCTGTAAAGGACGCATATGATTATTATATGTTCTTACAAGAGAATATATTTATTAAATTATATAAAAATATGGAAAAAAAGAAGTATATGGTGAAATTTAATATTATTCTTCCCCAATAAAACAATTATTTTAATTGTAATTTTAATTTATTATATTTTTATATACATGCTGAGACAAATTCGCAATTTTTTTTTGCTTATACCTATGGCTAACTTAATATTTTTGAAAATTGGTTAATGATTTATCACCATATCAAGCTGCGGCTAACTCTGGTAGGGGGGATGTCCTCAAAGACATATAAATAAGAATAATAGGTCCACAAAAATAATCAAAGAATGACTAATGTAATATTATCGGTTATTATCGCCGTTGTAATTTATTGCCATAAATTAAAATATTAATGGTACAAGGTAGTAGTAAAGGATCCTCATGAGTCCTGTTGGATTGCAAGACAAAGGCCGAAGGACCAAATTAATATCCTGGAAGGGTGGAGCCACACTCATCATATTCCTTGCATTACCATCTTATTACCCGTGCTCCTTCCAATCTCCAGTATAGTCCGCAATGAGCTTATTTTAATTTATAGCCTATTTTAGCCACGTCTATTTTACTAGTTTATCTACTGATATCTCTGACCAAAAAATAGTTCTAAATGTTATTGCAAAATAGGCCACTGACTTATTGTTGAAAATCCTCTGATTTGTAAAGTCTACCATAAATTATTTCTCAATATATATTATATTCTGAGTTTTTTATGTAATCTCCCTTAATACTTCATCAAAGCCAATACCCGAGCCATTATTTTGCAGATTACCGCCGCTTTTCATGACAAAAAAATATTTATTACCGCCTTTAATCGCAAAATTTTTATCGCCCAGATTTATTGTTTCAGAAATCGCCCATATATCGTAAATTTATATAAATAGAAGGAAAATATAATGTATTTTTGAATCACTATTCTCAATTCGTAAATTAAAAAAAAATTTAAACATTAAGTATTATTTCTATAACTGGTTAAAGACATCGTTTTTTTTTTGTTTTTAGGGATACCTTAGTAGTTAATGTCTCGTCTTCATTGGAGCGCGGAATATACAGCTCGGGAGTATTTCTTGATGTATAACAGGCTTTTGATCAAGTCTGGCACCCAGGACTGCTATACAAGATCCGTAAATTCCTACCTCCTACATACTTCCTCATTAACCGTTCTTATCTCTCGGACAGATTATTTCAAGAAAATTACAACGGATGAATAATCATCCCTATTCTGTCAATCCTCGGTCCTATCCTATATACAGTTTTTACAGCTGACATCCCGACCCATCCTAACAGTATTGTCACCACGTATGCCGATGATACATGTCTATTCTCAGTAAACAATGATTCTTACATTGTATCCCAAAGACTCCAGTCCCCTTGAAGAATGGTGTCAAAACTGGAGGATTAAAATAAATTCCAATAAATCCCACCAAATCACATTTACCCTTCGTCGTAAGCCCATGACCTTTTGCCTCTCAGTATCCTTTAACAATACCCCACTTATTCCTGTCGAACAGATCCGTAACTTAGGACTACATCTGGACAAACGACTGACATGGAATCCTCATACAAGACTGAAAAGACAGGAGATTGCTCGTCGATTCCGACAATTACAACATTTACTAGACAAACGGTCTAAAGTGCCAATACATTACAAAAGACTGATCTACATGACTATTGTAAGGCCTATCTGGACATACGGAGTTGAGCTTTGGGGCTCCACTAAACCGTTAAATTCCTCCTGAATCCAATCCTTACAGTCCTAAATCCTTTGTAAAATCCTTAATGCTCCATACTTTGTCACGAATCAAGACAGTCAATGTCTCACATGTTGCCGATTTGGTCAGAACCAGATACCAATCATTTCATGATAAACTTTCCAACCATCCAAATCCAATTGTTTCTAACCTGGTTTCTCCTTCATTATGTAATAATCCTCCTAGGCGTCTGAATAGAAGATGGCCTCGAGATCTTCTCTTCTAGAAATTTTAAATGAAAGATTCTCCACATGCTTGTATCATGTCATTATGTCACCTGCAGCAAATTTACTTGTTGTATATATTTTTATACAGTTGTAAATAACAATAAATATATTATAAAAAAAAATCATATAATATAATAAAGGGACGAGATACACTTATATATTTTTAAATACTTTACTTGTTAAATATACTTTAATGGAACATCTGTGAATTGAGTGTGCTATTAAACTTAATAACACTTCCCACTAAGCGTAGGCCTAATAGCCAAGCATTTTAACGTATGAGTTATGAATCGCCCTTTGAATGCATACAATTGCATTCCACTACAGTTAACTTTCAGCAAACAACATTAAGTGAGACTGTAAATTAAGCCCGTAATAGCAATTATAAAAGTGATAACCATATTTAGTGTCATTTTTATAAATATTTGTGGGAGTGATACATATTTCTTATTGGAAATATTATGCATTTTAAATTAAAAAATGTATTACTTAAAATATTAAAATTGAATAAATCAAGGCGTAGATAGAAATGAAATGTATAGGAATAAAAGTAATATATTGGTAGATACTTATATATAATGGACAACAATAATCATGAATAAATGAATATACCTGTTAAAGAAATTAGCGATTCATTAAATCATATATAATAGTTCTTTGTTATTAAAAACATTTACAGCTAATATTGGGAATAATTATATTCGAATTATATTATGCTATAATATTATATAATATACTACAATACAATAATATTCAAAATTAGTGTTAGAAACATGGACATAATGTAAAAGAGTATTATTGAAAGTTCGTAGAATTTAAATTAATAATGTAATATATGTAATGCTGATTTAAAAACTTCCAAAATTAATCCTTATTAATATTTATGTTTAAATAAACAGACACCTAAAAATATATGAAGTATTTGTACCAGCAGCGTCAAAATCACTCAAAAGAAATTATTGTTTAAGTGTTATAATATTTAAAATACTCTCAAATGATAAATAATCCGTTATCATATATT
>NW_027111618.1:197908-247888 GCF_000696795.3 Halyomorpha halys
TTATTTATATAAAATTTGAAAATTTAGTGGGATAGTAATTTAGTTTTTACTCCCTCGTAGTTTTGAAAATGGTTGATCGACTTATATTCAAGCAAAAACACAGTTAATAATAATACCATTGTACATTAGAAATAATCATTGAAATGAAGAGAAGCTGATAGGTCCTATTTTAAGGAGTGTCGCTATCCTGGAGGCTTAGCCACTTCCGGTCCCACGACCTCCCTTCTTCCTTCCTCTTCCCTCCCCTCCACTCTATCCTCCAGGATACAGCGAGCACTGGCTATAAAACTCCCGGCTATCGAGATTTATACCAAATGGTTCACTAATACCTGTCCCCAAGCTCCTAACCGCGGAATTAGCTACCATTTATTTTGTGCCATCGCTAACTGCTCTGTCATTTATATCCCTTAAATCTTTTCTCACCCGCCACTTTACAGTTTTATGGACTCCATTCAACGGCTTTTAAATCCGTGAATACAAATATCTGAAATAATAAGTCGGAAATTCTTATTAATAATTAATCAAGATCGGTTTGAAAATTCAAATAAATTGTTTGTCAGACTACACCTGATAATGTTTTGGTAATGACAAAATGTAAACTGATAAACACAAGTTACAAGCAATAAATAAACACATGTACATTGTGACAAAAAAACACAGTGAGAAGTTAGCCGGATCTACGCGTTTGCCACTTGGCGCAATTCCAAAATTCATAAAAATGCTTTGTAAACAAAAGATTCCACACGCTTGAGTGTTCCCAAGAGTCCAAGATGGCTGACCTCGAACATGTGTTGACTTTTTTCTTAAATTTTAACTACTTTTATAACAAAAAAGAACAAAAAGGGGACGTAAATATCGGCAAAGAAGATCGTTTGTAAAATTCCACTTTCCTTTAATTATGTTAATAAGATATTTATTAGTTTAATTAGTTCTTATAAACACATAGTATTTTTTTTTAAAATTATATATATATAATATCTATTCCTCTAATTTTCAGCTTCTTCATAATGGAATAAAAATGTTTTATTTTTACTTGATGGAAATTCTTTCCTATTTTAAAAAAAGATAGATTTTAATTAAATGCTTTATATCTTAATAATATCTCTTAATTCTACATAGAGTTATGTTTTTATATGTTGTAGGATATTTGTATTTATTAGAATACTGGATGAGTATCAGAGAGTTGACTGCCATGACAGTCATAAGGTAGAACAATGCCCAGCGATATCTCTTCCGTAGCATTGATCTGAATGAAGGGATTAGAGAAGTAAATCCCTCATTCATGCCCCCTTCACTCTCCTTCCGGTGTGTTGATGTTACTGCCCAGTCTGTTATGAAATCGCTAGGCCGGATGTACAAAACCTTTAGCTATGTGTATGTGTAAACTAGAACCTGAAGTATTTTAAAGTAGTATAATATCTTTGTAGCTAAGATTACACCAAAATTAGTCCTGTGAGATATTATTTACTTTCACTTACCTTAATATGGAATATATAGTAAGGGCTAGGCGTATATTTGAACACGACAGACGCGTTTCCTGCCTGAGCCGCAGCCACAAATTTCAAGCAATGCTAAACACAGATTTCAGGATCTATAATATAGATGTAATATTGAATGTAAAATATATTTATATTGGTTATCGGTGTAGAAATATTAAGATTCCGAAATACGAAGTATTGTTAGTAAAATTTAAAATAAATAAATATAGTTTTAAATTTAAGTGGTTTTCTGATGATTTTATATTTTTAATATGTTTTATAAATCTATATTTTAGGCATCTTTAATTTATTTATTAATTTTAGAAATTTATCTGAAATGTCCTATGAACCTGTACTATTATCATTAAACTCTTTTAATTAGTTAAAAATTTTTGTTTTAAAGTTTTGAGGTGTAACATTATAATATAGATGTAATTACATAAATTATACATGTTTTTATCTATAGTAATGAAATAGACTACTACATACTACTAATACTTGTACTGCCGGGAACATCATATCAGCCAGATGGTATCACGTATGGTATGACCCGAAGAAGTCTGTAGACTAATCAACAATAAATCAAATCAAGTATGGACTCCTGTTGCTATTTTTTACTTTTTCTCCTTTTACTACCAATAAAATTCTTAATAGTTTTATATATGAGTTTTTTTCATTTATTTTATTTATTATTTTTTTTATTCATTTATTTATTTTATTTAATAGTATGTATGAGACCATTCATCACTATTAGCTATTGCCCACAATTGTGTGGCAGATTGTAATATCTATCAATAAATAAAAGTCTTATTATTAAAAAAAAAAGTTTTATATATAACTATTATTTATTATCACCAACAATGGGGAATTGCTTTTTATTTATTTTAATAAGCAAAATAACGGATATTTTAGAGAAAGATTTTTTAAAAATTGGTCAGTTAAGCCCTGTTAAACTATTTGTATGAGAATAACCTATCTGATATTATAGAACTGTTAATCGCACGTTAATTTACCGAGTTTAATCAAAATCGTTAGAGCCGTTTTGAATAAAGTCATAAAAATAAATTCTCTGAAGTTTTCGATTTTAAGAAAAATGTTACTGTAAAATCCGAGGTAAATACAAATGTTCTAAATGTGTAATTTCTGAGCTAGGCTATTCAAACACAGATTATGTGAAACTCATTATTTTGACATAAGCCTCCTATGTCCCTTACTATATATTCCATATATGGGTAAGTTGAAGTAAAACTCATAAAGAATTATTCGAGTAGTATAAATTTCCTAAAATTTTACAAATTACAAAGCTATTTATGTTCAATAGTATACTTAGTCCGTATTAGAGTTTTGTTGCACATCTACGTCTCTGTACGTCTAATAGTTTCTGCGATATGTCCCACAAATATTTCATAAAATATTGATGATTTTTTTATTTGAAAAAAAAATTGTTTAATAAAAACTGTATCTAAGGAACTATTAGTTATAGAGATTTTTATCAGCCCGAAAAAAGAATCCCCTTCGTGAGAATTATTTTAAACTATCCCAAATTTTTCGTATATATCTTCTGTACTAATAGGTAAATAATGTATTTAAAATAGATAAAATCAATGATCATAGAGAAAAATTATATTCTATACTTTGACGGCGATTTTTTTTACCACTCCCGACGCTATTGCAATAAATAATCCCAAGATTTTCATAAAATGTTAATGTTTAAAAATATTCCTTAATTTCTAAATATCATGCTTTTTCCGTTTAGCAAGACGTGAGCTGAGCATTTTATCGATCACCCTGAAGGCATTTCTTTTGTCGGGACTAAGTTGTGGGGGAGGGGCGCATATATTTTGCTCCACCTTTATATTATATCGATATTCGACTGGAAGACCGTTTGCGGCTCAGGCAAGTTTTTTCCTCGCTCCTATTTCCGCGCTCCTTTTAACCTTTAATATGTTTCTGCCCTAGCTGTATAAAATATCACGTTATTCTCAATATCGAGAGGTTTTACATAATTTTTTAATAAAATTGGTTCAATATATATTCTACCATCAGTCCGGTTTCAGTTAAAGTGGCTAAATTCCATCTAAAGTAAAACGTTCCTCAATCTGGTTAAAAAATACCAAGTTATACCGATTTGGTTGCACTATAACCACAAATGAATTCTAATGATTCTGAATGTAACGGAAGTGTCCCGAAACATTTACGGGAAAATAATAAAAGAAATAATGATGCAACAAATTTGAAGTAGTGATTTAACTTCAAATATGTGTATAATCCCTGCCTATCTTACTGCCTTCATGTTTTATGCAGCTCTTTCGTTTGTTGATTCTGTTGATACCTTTTGCTATGTATCGAGGTTTTAACCTTCCGACAGCAACAATATGATAAATGCGTTATATGATTCAGCCGCATCTGCGAGGACACCTGTCCCCCTGACACCCTTGTCAACACATACAGGGGCTCTCTGTGTTTGTCTCCCCCACAAGTCTTGTATACCAGTTATTCACTATTGGTGTAAAAGGTTTTAAGGCAGGTTAAGACCGAAAGCGATCATTTCTGTTTCCCACCTGGTTCTAGAATAGACGCTCACCTAGTGGGCGTGGAGACATGATAGCCAATCAGGAAATAAGATGCCCAAAAGGCGACACCCCATTTTGGAACAAGTGGGAGTGGAGACAGAAGAGGAAAGATGAACACACAGATACATGGAGGAGCACAGAAGAAAGAAGTAAGAAGACGAGCAAGAGAAGATCATGGGGTTGGAGAAGTCCTAAAAAGGGCTCTTCAGAAATGGAACTCCACGGCTAAAATGACAGCCACAGTTACGACAACACGACACCAATGGCGAAGACTTCATCACTACATACCTCGACAAGCACCACCCAAAGCAGCAGTATGTATATATTGGGTAATAAGTTATAATGTAATAATTATTTTATGGTAAACCATTTGTCTGGATCATTTTAACAACATCATTTATCAATTATTGTAAATAAATACTTAGTTTCTTTATGTAGTTTATTTACTATCATATTACACAATACCACCCCTTATTATATTATATGATTAATGGTATCAATATTTTATAAATATAAAGGTATTTAATTGGTAACTGGTAACAAAGAATAATCCTCTGAAAAAGAATCCAATTATTATCATAGGTAGAATTCAATCTTAATCAATTAATTAACTTATTTTTAGATAATTGCCTTCAGCGATTATCCTGCCATCCCGAGACAGATACATAGCACTTAGTTGATTCAGTCTATCCATCTGGTTTTTGGCCTTCCACCTGGTCTCTTGTCTACTATACAAGCAGTCATTGTTATGTAGAGGTGTAACGATGGATTGCTTCGAGCCTCATCAGCTCATCTTATCCTCTTTGGTTTCATATCATGAGATATTGATTGACCATTCTGGTCAATGTAATATATATAAATATAACAAAAATAGCTTAAGATATTTAATTGTTGATAAAATCATCCATAATTAATGGTTGGCATAATGGTATGTAAGAATTAACTGCAATCGTTCAATTTTACTCAAAATTTAAATTATAATAGTATTTATGAAAAAATATGACCTGCACTTCGCTTCATAATAACCTACACACAAGTTCATTAACGATTGTAAGCAAGAAAATCAAAAGAATACCTTAGGTAGTAGATTCCATTTCCATTACCTGAAAAAGAAAATAGAATAATTATAAAAATATACAGCATAATACACTACACTAATCCAAAATAGTGCATATTTGTTAACTAAAAATATTTGTTTTATCTAATTTATTTTTTTTATTGACATTTGAATTTAAATGAACATTTGTATAATTTTTTTTTTTCATTGGCGCGACAAACCGTGGAGGTCCAAGGCCTCGCGCGATGCACTTAATGTAGGGAACATGCAGAGAGACAAGTATCTGTGCCTCTAGAATTAGTAAAGGATACATAGAGAGAGAGAGAGATGAAAATACAAAATGTCCCCTCCCTTTATTGGGAGCCTCTCTATAACATAGGGAGAGAGTGACAAGATCCCTTCACTTCGGGTTTTCACTAAAGTAAATAAATACAATATTTATATATTACTACAAATAATATAAATACTTCATTGAAAATTAAAGCTGATAATATTCCCCTCAAGAATGTTCATATTTTGTTTTTTTTGCATTTGTTACATTTTTTGATATTTCCGCCGTAAGTATTTTGTCAAAAATATCTTTCTAACTCCTCAGCCTGCAGTTTTACAAAAACATTGACTGAAAAAAAATTGTAGACCCATTTTAATGTTTATATTTCCTGGATAGAAGTTATGTCAATTTTGTATTGTTTATTCAATCTCTTGATATTTTATACAAAACTGTACCTAGGTTATTCATACAATCAACATATGAATGGGTTATACTATGTGTTTATTGAGTAAATAATGGTATATATTCGTAAATAGTATGTATGTTCAAAAGTTGATTGAAGAACGTCTAACGTGGTTAATACTTGGATATGTGTCCACTCAAAAAGTGTGACAGTATATCAGATATAATTCTTCCATGTGTTACAGTTAATGTCTTTACTCTGTACGACATAAGGAGATGAGGGACCCCCTTGTCCCTGACATAGCTCCTGGCTCTTGAGATTGGAAATATCTCAGATAATTCTATCCTACCAAAAAATATCTAATCACTAAATATAAAAAGAGCCTCTGGCAATCTAACAGGTTTAACGTATTACATATTATATTACAGAATGTGGAAAATCATTTAGACCAGGATCGCATATATCATTTTGAATGAAGTAAAAAAGTACAGCATATCGCAGTGCCAAAGGTAAGATGCTCTGAAGGTTCTCTGGTTTTATATAGCTGTGGGAGTTCAGGCTTCATTAACCTCTTATTTTCAACGGCACCGGTTCGATTCTGGCCTGAGCTAATTGAATTTTATTATATTTGACTCCCACTCTGGATTGTTAATAAGGTTTGTTAATTCTAGCACACCACTTTATGTCAGAAATAACTAGGATAAATGCATGACTCGTTGTAGGCTTTTAGTTTAATATGATTATTATCGCATGTGCATTAACTGACGGATAAAGAGGGTGAAGTGTGAAGGGTGCTAGACTCTGTACAAAATGCGGGGCTCAAAATAACTACGGGTGCTTTCCGCTCCTACCGTAGGGATACCATACCTGTCGATGCTGGCTCCGCTTGACGAGGACACGAAGACAACAACTTGATCTCATTTACTTTGTTTAAATCATCTCAGCTATAAACTATCCTATGAATGAGTTGTTTCCAAATAGTTTACTCATAATACTCCAAAATATTTTACCACAGGTTCCAATAGTTTCACACTTAAATATAATCGTAGCCTTGAAGAAATTTTAAATAAAGCCGGCAGACATTAAGACTATAAATAGCACGTGGAAAATTTAAAAATTATACGTCGAACGTGGTCAGTATTTGGATTTTAGTGTGTAATCAGGGTACAGCCTAAATGTCCTAAATTAAAGTCTATCGACATTTCGGATATTAAGGCAATAATGACCCATACGTGGCTAATGCCTTAAAACAATTAAATAAAAAAAAAATAAAAGAGGGTGAAGGATGATTTCAACGATCTATTGGACCAGATGGAATGTATCAGACTAGAATTCCAAATCTACTTCCAAGATTAGTCGAAAAACCCAATTTGTGTCCCTTATCGAATGCTAGAATGCTAAAGCCTCCATGAAACGAATAATGACAATGGAGCGAGATGTATTAATCTTGAAGGAGCTAAGGTCTGCAGTCCTATGTTACCATGCCGGATCACATGGAGTACACCAAAACTGCAAGCTACCATAGACAACTCACAGCCGAGAAGCATTTGGCAGTTCTAACCCAAGATTAGAAAATAAAGTTAGGGTCATTAAATGAGAAACATAAAAATACGAGGAAAAGTCACTAGACAAAGGAAAACTGAACGCATTCCATAAAGAGATTTAGCATATAGAAGGAACATTTAAAGTAGCTTCCCAATAAAGGGACACCGTCGAAAAAAGAAGATATGGAGCATATTGGACTACTCGATCCATTATAGTATACTAAACGGTATATTCATAAAGAGTGTCTGGACAACGTACTTTAATACAATTCCCACTGGGGCTGTAATATAGTGCACTCTTTTCGGATAGTCAAATATCCAAGTACTGACCACGCTCGACGTATAATTTTTAATTATGTATTGTGATTAATTATTTTCGTCTTATTGACGATTTTTGCACCAACGGTTTTAGCTTCAAATCTAATTGGCAGTTGTTATTGTTACAGTTTATATTTTCTTTTTTATATTCTTCCTAAGGTCATAATTTAATTTTTATATGCTAATTAAGTACTGATTGTATTAATAATAATGTTGACCTGTGTTTTTATGTGAGTTTTGTAATTAGTTACATTAATGACGTTTTTTGTAATGTAAATGGATTCCACGTGCTATTTATAGTCTTAATGTCTGCCGGCTTTATTTAAAATTTCTTTTTTACTGAAGTCAAACTGATGGGTTTTGTTCCTTAATTTGCATTTTCCCTGTGTTGTTTCTCCCTTCTTTTGAATTTTGAATAGTTTCTCCAATGTGTCATTTAGTAGGCAATTTTTGTTCAATTTATTTTAAATATAATATAATTTTTACTAGGTATATCGATGTTATTCTTCATGTAAGTAAAATAATTCTTCAGATTGTTATAGTAATATAAACAACTTCAGATTATAATATTCATGTAATTTTAAGTCTCTATTTATTTTGTTTATAATGGCTGGAACGAACTAATTTAATTTTTAGAATTTATTTATTGTATTTTTCTTGCTTAGAGGTTGATATTTACCTACAATGTTATTTTGATTTTAGACATTTTGTTTTATTTATGAATTTTTATTTTCTTTATTTTCATCTTACATCTGGACAAACTGACATGGAATCCTCATACAGAACTGAAAAGACAGGAGACTGCTCCTCGATTCCGACTATTATAATATTTACTCGACAAATGGTCTAAACTGCCAATCCATTGCAAAAGACTGATCTAAATGAGTATTGTAAGGCCTTTCTGGACATACGGAGTTGAGCTTTGGGGCTCTAAACCACCCAATTCCTTCTGAATTCAATTCTTACAGTCCAAAATCCTTCATAAAATCCTTAATGATTCTTACTTTGTCACGAATCAAGTTATCCATCAGGACCTCAATGTCTCATGTGTTGCCGATTTGGCCAGAACCAGATACCAATCCTTACAGTCCAAAATCCTTCATAAAATCCTTAATGATTCTTACTTTGTCACGAATCAAGTTATCCATCAGGACCTCAATGTCTCATGTGTTGCCGATTTGGCCAGAACCAGATACCAATCTCTCCATGATAAACTTCTCAACCACCCAAATCCACTTGTTTCTAACCTGGCTTCTCCTTCATTACCTAATAATTCTCCTAGGCGTCTGAAAAGACTATGCCCTCGAGATCTTCTCCTCTAGAAATGTTATTGGAGTTCTATCAATGGGTAGATTCTCCAGAGGTTTGTATCATGTCACTATGTCACCTGCATCAAATTTACTTCTATATATTTTTATACAGTTGTAAATAACAATAAATAAATTCATTTGGACTTTTTTATCACGTACAGTATACATCAATATTTATTGACAAACTATAAAATTATTGTATAAAAATTATTTGTAAAAATTGTATGTGCATTTCTAAATTGTTTCATTTAACATTAACAAATTAACATTTAAGTATTCAAGATTTGCTGTTTCGGGTGGTTACATAATCTATTTACGATGATATTCACTGCTTCTTTTTTCTGTTTTACAAATGTTTAAAATTTTTTTTTTTATTGTGTCATATTAATTTTTAAATATCAGATGGCTTTGTTTATGGGTGCTCCTATTTTATGTTTTATTTATTCAGTAATTTTCTTTTCGAAAGGCACAATATTTATGATATTTTTTCTTCTGGAATGGCGTTGGAAGTTACCAGACAATAGAATCAAACAGTTTTTATTAATTTCACATTAAAAGATATTCTCATTTACAAAATTCAGTAATTTTTTGCAAAAAATAGGGACAAAGTGTTTTAGATAATCAATTAATTTTTTTCATGAAATAGTCTACAGCATTTAAAGTGTATTAATTTTATTGAAACGGTTTTGTTTAATAACAAAGCTCACAAAATCAACAATGGAGATGACGGTGAGGACAGATCCACTGAAGCATTATTTCATGTAGTGGAAGCTATGTTAGCCAGTATGTAGAGCGCTGTGTTCCGCACGAATGAATCCGTTTTCCCTTGCTCCACAAAATGGCAAAGCTTCGACAGAACGAGATTGTGAGTGTAGTTGAATTTTCGCAAGAGCTCTATCTAGTGGCGAGTGGAGCAGGTAACTAACTTACTGGCAGGGGAGGATTGATGGCCGATGTTGAGAAGGCCTTGGATACGGAGTGGCGGTCCCATCCGTTACGCAACCCTGGCTGACCGCCTCCGCTTTAGAAACAGGCAGATTCACGTTCGAGAAGATCAATCTCGAGCCAGTCGGAAACGGCTAGATACTTGATTAAATCCAAATTCAGAAAGCCTTACCAGATTTAGGGTAACGAATTGTATCAATTCGAGATCTAATCGCATTAATAGTAGATAACATTGGAATCAAACCTTTGGCCTTATTGAACAATTCTAATTAGAGTTTTCAAGAATAAAATAGATTAAGAAACAATAAAAATTCTAGTAATATTAAAACTTTATAAAAATAAAAAATTCCACCATTTTGGATCATTGCATCGTATATGTTATCTAAACTGAGAGTTTTCTATGATGAAAGCTTCTATTTTCATCTTGCCGTGTTTTTCCCGCCATGTAAATAGAAATAAGTTAAAATCATAAGATTGAGTACCATACCTAATTTTACATTACAATAAAGGTATCATTTATGTAATATTAATAAAAACTGTTTGCATGGGCGTAGGCAGCCGCGGCTCCCCCCTAGATTTTTGGGGCCCAGAAAGAAAATAGTGAACTTATTGGATAGATGGTTTCTTTCTGGAAACATTTTATAATTAGGAATTTAAGGGTGGCGTCCAGAAAATTCTCAGAAATGAAAAGTGCGAAACTGCCTTACATGTTCATTGTGCGAGCAATTGGTTAAATCTTGCTGTTAATGATTTGAATTCAGTCGTTTCATTTTCAATTATTTATTGTGGATATTGGTAATACAAATGCAATAAGTAATGATTGAATTTTATGAAGTAGAAATAAAATGGTGGGGGGTGGAATGCGGAGTTATATATCATTCTTTTACCCAATGTTTCAGAGTGCAGTCAAAGAAAAAAACTCAAATGGTTATAAAAATATTTAATAACAGCCAACGTTTTGCTCCACGTTGCAAGGCTTAGTTAAAGCTGCAGATGGAAAGCGAACACGAAAATGATTTGTGTGTGAAATAAGTGGTTTTAGTGCTCGCCTTCCATCGACAGCCCTAGTGAAGGCCTGTAATGTGGAGCGAAACGTTGGCTCTTTAAATAGTTTTATGACTATTTAATTTTTTTTTCTTTGACTGCAGCCGGACCATCTTCCTTTTGATATCACACACAGTCAATCATCGATCTTCAAATACAAATATGTATATACGCCTGTGCGTGTAACGGCCAGAGGCCTGCTCCCCCCCCCCCTCCTTGGCCAAAACCTACGCCCATGACTGTTTGGAATCTGAAGGTCACTATCTCAGAAGAAAATAAAAAAATCCATAAACAGTACCATCGTATATTTAGACAACATTATGACACGATAAAACAGACATTTTGAAATATATAGGACAAAGAAATAATTCTGTTTTATTATGATTGGTATGATCGAATTTTTTTCATACTATCAAATGTCGAATACTATTGTACAATTTAAAATATATTTAGAAAGAAACAAAATATATGAAATACATACAGAATTTTAATAAATGATTCTTAGGTGAAATTTTTAAAGATGAAAATACTATTCGTAATAACACCGGTCCACCAGTAGAATAAAAGTAATAAAAATGAAATTAATTAAAATTATTGACAAAATTGAGAAAACACGACTAAAAAAAATGTTGGTTGGTTCCATGTACCATACATGGGCTTAAATATAATCCATAAATTAATTAACAAGGATCTCGAGAAGAGATAAAGCAGAAGCCCATATGATAGACGACTATAGCTCGCTAAGTACACTAACACCTCAACATATTAGCCCAAGGTAGTAACCATAAAGCATAGTAATAGTCTACAAAGACTATAAGGTTAGTAGAAGCTGTAAAACTATTAACACCCCTTGTAAGAACAGTAACTGCCTGATAGTAATGTATCTGTAGTGCTTTCAGTTCACAATTACCTCTTCTTCTTTCAAAGACTTACGCATTTTATTTCGGTTCATTTTCGTTTCACAAGAATAACATCTATTAGTCTTATAACTTTCTCATGTCTTACGTTGCATTTATTATCTAAATTAAAAATGAAAAAATCTTCATAAAGATTTCAATAACATTAACAAATTTCTTTTTATAACTTATTGATGTCAGTTTTATTAGATATCATTCTTTGAAATTGTATTAAATCCTGTTGATAGATTTCAGAAAAAAATACTTTTTAGGACAATTTTTATGATAAAATAAAATAATTTAAAAAAAAATAAAATAAAACAAGGATCAGTAATAACAAATTCGCTAGTGGTTTAGAGTTACAACTAAGAATCAATGTTATGGATCCGAAAAGTTTCATTTATGAATAATATCTCGAATGGACATCTAAATAATTGTAATAATAAATAATTTCATGAAAGAATAAATAATATATAATGGGTAAGCTAGGTTTTATATTTTCTTAAATAAAAAAAAAAAAAAAAAGATATTAAATATATATAATTAAATGAAGATCTGTTTCACTACAACACAACAAGGTACTACATCAACAGTACTTGCTAAGGAAATACTGTTTTTTAAACAACGGTTGTGAAAGGTGATATCATCACGTTCTACCTCCGGGCTTTTTCATAATTAAGGATATACGCCTTGCAGAGGCTGGGTGGACCCAAGGAGAGCTACCGAACCCACATGGTTGACTCACAGCTACAGTAATAGAATAAATAATTTTCTGCCATAGCCGGATTCGGTCCAGTAGTTGTACAGTGCTTTACTTGCTTGAGGTACCCCACTCTTTACATAATTTAATGGGTTTATGCATATCTGAACTAAATAAATTTATACACATCTTCGTCACAAATTATAACTGATTCTTCTAATTCCCTAAAAAGTAATGTGGAAAATATAAATGACAAAACATTTATTTTGTTTTCAAATGGTTTTAGAGAACTATTATGGATGGAAGAATGTTTCTTGTAATTGACTCAGCGATTACTAATAGTTTTATTTCAAATATATCTTTAAACATAAGAAATTAGCACAGTATTTCAATCTATAAAATAGAATTTTGTTTACAGGCACTGTCAGAAACAGCTGAAACCTGATTTAATATATCATTAGAATCGTCTTACTAAAAAAATAGATTTTAGACCAAGAATTAGCCGCTAACAAAATAATTGTTATGTTTTATTTCTTTGTAATTCGGGATATATTTTCAGGATTTTACAGGATGGGTATTGTCTGGTATTATTACTGTTCATTGTAAAACAAAAGCAAACCAAAAAAAAAAAATTATTTTTTTTGGCTTAATGCTCGTATGCTCTTGAATATTTTCAAGTGAACGCTCCTTCACAATTAACAAGAATTGTTTACTATGCAAGATAAAATTATGTAGACAGATGAACCTAAAATCTGTTTTTATATTTCATTAAAAGTAGGTCTTAATAACAAAATAGATATTAGACCTGCTTTTAAAAGATAACTAAAAAAATTTTTTTTTTATTAATTATATTTTTACTTATTCGATTTATTTATACTGGCTAACATAAAAAAACAAAAATTCTTGTAGTCTGGCAGCTGTTGATTATAAAGTAAAATCACATCGAAAAAAAATGATGGCAACACTAATAATAATGCTGACAACTTTTATTTAAAAAATCCATGATTGGATTAGAGAGGTTCATTAAAAGTGGAAGAATTAAATATTTTTGATTAAATCAGAAAAATATTTTGGGTAAATACTTTACTTATCAACAGTGAAAACAGAATGAATTTCCCAATAGGTCGAAAAAAATCATTTTTTCAGCTTTTTAACCACTTTGCTCCTATAGAAGGGTAAAAACTGACGAAAAATTAACATAGCATTTTAAATAACGAGAACAGCGATTCAAAATAAAGCATCTTGCATGAATAAGAAGAGGCGCAGTTTTTAAACGAATCCCAAGAGATTGATAAATGGTGTCCCACAAGACCATTATACCCTCCAAAGTATAGACCATTACGCGGGATGGTTCTTACCAAAAGAGGGTTGTGTCTCATCGTTAAAATTTTAGGGGACTGTAGCTTTTAGTCAAACATTATCTACCATGGATACTTTCAACTGTCCTCATTCAATCATTATTTCAAAGATGAGAGGAGCTCATTTCCAAGTTCTTTTGTCTTAATAAATTCACTTCTAATTGAAAATTAGTTTGAATAGTTGCACATTGACAACAAAATCTTTTAAATCTTGGAGTTATATGCTATTTTATATCCCGCGCTCAGTGGAGAAGGAGTTCCAAACCGAAGAAAAGATAATAATAATAAAAGCTCGATAGTATTAAAAAGCCTATAATGAATTAATTGCTTCTAAGTGCCACGTTATTTTGTTCTGGAAATAATGAAACTGGGACAAAACAATTTGAGACTCAGGTGACTCCCAATAAACACCTAACTGAACTGCGACTACTGGCCAATATCTTTATATTTAGAAAAATAACAACAATATGAGGGATACCTACCCACTAAGTCTTTACCTATACAACACGTATAAAATTTGCAGAAAATCTGACTTGGTAAGGTTCAAAAGTATGTGTAAGTCGTAAGTTTACTTTCACCAAAATGTGATTTGATGAAGTTTGTTTTTGTTTATTGTGTAAAAAATCACTATTCAACAACTCTATTTATTTCTTATTTAATTTCGCTTGTTTTTTTTTAAATTTAATTTATCGGTTATTTATTTCATTATCGGTTCGACATTTGTGTCAGAAAAATCTTTTGCCTGTAAAAACTGAAATACAAAATGAAAAGGGTTTCTAAAATATCCGGGTTTAATCCGAGCGAAGTAAGAAGTGACATGAAATGTGGGAATTATTGGAAGATATGGCTGATTGTTAAATTGTTGTTATAATACTAGTATTCCCGAGAGGTTTGTTTTGAGATAAAATAGGTGTATGTGAGTCGATTTGATGGAGTATTATTAATTCCTCCAGTTTTGACACTATTCCTCAAGGATTTTGATACGAGTATGGATTTCATTTAAAATGCACTACAATACCAATGGCTTTTATACTTCTATATAAGTGAAATTAGTTTCAAGGCCGTACAAATTG
This sequence comes from Halyomorpha halys, assembly GCF_000696795.3. Classification (NCBI taxonomy): domain Eukaryota; kingdom Metazoa; phylum Arthropoda; class Insecta; order Hemiptera; family Pentatomidae; genus Halyomorpha; species Halyomorpha halys. Next base: position 212,879 of record NW_027111618.1, read on the forward strand.
TACATCAAGCTCCTTGGAGCACTCAAAGCCAAAGCCGAGCAAATACGAGTTTGTTACTTTCAGTTCCCTCAAGAATTAAACTTGCTCTAACTTAAATAAAGGCTAAAATAATTAAATTGCAAGTAGAAAGCACTTCAACTAGTAAAGTTTAAACTTGATGCTTTAACTTGTCAGTCAGGCCCTAACTCCGGTTCAAGAAACCCTTAGAGCCTAGATCTGTCAGTGATAAATTCAATATAATGATACCCACAGCAATCATTCTCACATCAGTTTACTTATTTTCTTAACAATACATAAATACCTAAATATGTACGATGTTGATCAAAAGTTTAAAACCACCTCATTTCGGAAGGGGGGGGGGGAGGGAAATAAGTGTATTGTAGAATAAACGAAACTAACTAAAATAGCATCAGAGATAAAACCTTTTTTTACAACAAAAGTACATAAGATAATATAAGATTAGAACCATATCGGAAGAATACAAAATTATTATTTAATTGATAACGTTAACTATAAAGACACAATTTGTAAGGGGGTGTCAAACAGACCTCAAACATTTTGTTTAGATTTAATCAATTAAAAATCAATCCAAGTACTTAATCTCTTTTACTATGTTGTATTTAAACTTTTAATTTATACATACTGCAAGATTTTATAAAAAATAATTAACGACTTAAATCAACAATATAAATCTATTCAATTTTTTTGTTTTTGTACCATTCTCATAGTTTGACTTAAAAAATTGACAACACTTAACATAATTGAGAAAAAACTTAATATTCTATTCCCCCTATAAAGAAGAAATACAGATAACAAAAAATTTGTTATGAAAGATTTAGCACAGAAGAGCTTTACAAAAAAGAATTCAAACTGAACCTTAGATTGTTAGTGCATATGGATTTATAGAGATTTTTTCCCAAAGGGTGCGTGGGCTGAGGTCAAGATGGGCAAAAAACGGGTTGAGAGGAAGCTCTTTTACTGCATTGGGGATGCATTTGAAGAGGGGGATGAGAAAATTGTATATTTTGGATAAAAGGTAGTGTTGTGTATTACTCTGATAATGTCGGGGCACACCAGGTTTGTTGTGTCAGTAATGGTTCGGTAACTTGTCCTCAGTCTAGTCTGAGGCTGTTTGTATGGGTCTGCCATCTTTGTGGTCTTGCTGTCGGTGTCAGTGTTCTGGTTTGTGCAGTGCTGAAGACTATAAAAAAAATTGATGTGCCTCCGGGTGATGAACTCTGTTACCGAAAGTAGGTCTAGTGTCGTATGTATGAAGTCATTCTTTGCTCTTTGTAATGAAGTATGTCGTACTATGCGTCTGAATGTTAACAGCCCCAGGTGGGAATCGAACCCACAACGTTCCGAACCGAGCTTCTTATTTTTCTGAAAGAAGGAAATAATACTGTCAGTCTTCTTGGGATTAACTGTAATATTAAGTCTCTCCAGTTTCTCAGTGATATCGGTACAAGCCTCCATCACCTGCCGTAGAGGTTTCTCTGCATTTATTGAGCTACTATAAATAGCTATGTCGTCGGCGTACGCCGCTATGGTAGCATTGTTGTACTTGACTCCAACAGTGTTAGCTGTATATATTGACAACAGTACTGGGGATAGCATGGACCCTTGGGAAACTCCACAGATGAGTGAGATGTCCCCGGATGCCGCCTCGCTGACTCGCAAGGAAACGATGCTTTTGGAACTTAAGAAAGTGTAGAGCCGCCCCGGAAATTTGTGGACCTGTTGTATCTTACATAGCTGACTATGAGACACAGTCGAACGCTTCCTTGCAGTCTACTGAGATCATCGCAGTTGCGACGTTCTTCCTCATCTTCTGGCTTACTTTCGCTTGCAGTTTCGCCAGGTGGTGATCCAGGTAGAGGCCTACTAGGATCTGCTCAGGTGGTATCACGTATATTTTTGAGGTAGTCTTTGAGTTCTTTTTTTTTTTTTTATTTACATAAATAATTTTAATTATATTAATTATTATTATGTAAGCTGACTTGAGAACATAACTTGAATGATCGATAAACTTTGTGAGAATTCACCTATGCAGTACGTATCAAATAGTATTTGTTATAAATGAATTAAGATAGCTCTAATTTATGCATAAACAGCAAATATTGTCAATAATAACAGTCCAAGTCAATTCACCACCTATATTCTACAGAAAATGCATGACAAGGGGAGAATGTGCTACGCTAGATCAGCGATTTCAATGAAACTTTTTTTGGAGATACTAGGTAAACTTGCTTTGTCAATTGAGAAAAAAAATAATATTTTATACAATATTTGCAATTATTTATGTTATCATATTTCACCTTTGCTTTGCATGTTTTATTTAATGGTTAACAATACCAATCTTTTTTTTTTTAATGAATACAAAACATAGTTGATTTTATTAAATGTATTAAAAATTGTAAAAACTAAAGCACGCTCCAGTAAAGTAAGCCAAAAAAATTATTTAGGAAAAATCAATTCCCATTTGTTTTCAGTATATTTTTAGGCCCATCAATAAGCATTTTCACATAAATTCTAAATTATACATTTTTGGACTTGATTTTTAAGGAATATTTTTTGCTTCCAACAAATTCATAACTGATCATAATATTATCTAACTGCTTATAACTGCTGGAAAACTGAATTTCCACTTTTTCAGCCCACAGATATAATTTTTAGATTATATTGACCTGATATACTTCTGAGAAAAAAGTAGTTTCAAATTATGAAACATTTTTCAACTTTTTTTTTATAACTTTGACTCAAATTTCTTTAAATAAGTCAAGTTTGTAAAGTTTAGGACAATTTAGATGGCCCTAAGCAACTAGTAATTTTCGTTTAAATTGGTCGTATTAGTTTCTTGAATCGGTCCGAATTATCGCAATACTCTAATTATTGCATAATAGTAAACAAATCGATTTGTTTTCTGATACAGGAAAAAGAATACTTATAAAAAAAAAAGAAATTTATAACTAATTTAATTTTTTAAAAATTATATATACCAAGAAAACCGATATTTTATAAATTAATTATCTAAAAACTATTTACATCTATGTATGATGGATTCATAGTATAAAAGCATTCCTATATTCGCGGGGTTGATCAAATCAAAAGCAGCTAATGGATTAAGTTTTGGAAGGCGCACTAATCCTATCTGGGTTTTGGTTTATCTGTGGTCTGAATAACATCAAACATTCTTCCCATTTATTCCATCAAAGATATTTTCTTCTTTTAATGTTAATAATCTTTTTGTTTTTCAAAAGTTTTATATGTATATATATAAAATATAAATAAATAATAATTTGTTGTTTTTGAAGTATACGTAATATTAGGGTGTACCTCATGAGAAGATCTTCTAAGGCATTGTTTAAATTAAGTGTAACTAAATAAATTCCATAAATATCCCAAACGGAGAAATTTTTTTTTTAATTAAAAAAATTACTGTAAAGTAAATTTACACAAATAAATTTATGTTTTATATGTTTTCATTGAAACTTCAAGCATTATTCAGTCATATGGTATTTTAATATTTATCGCTTGCTAACCTAATGTTAACCTAATTGTTGCATAGTTTACAATCGAACCTTAGGAATATATAATAAAAATTTAAATCATTATTTAGCTATATTTAGTACCATCTTACGAGAAAAATAATCATTTTCATTCATATGTAATATTCAGTTGTATATATGCTTAATTTTTATAAAAGATTACATTTTTATTTCCAGGTTCATGATATTTCGCATAAAAATCGGTCACAATCTACTCATGGCTTAACAAATTATATCCATTCCTAAGATCAGTAATAATAATAAAAGAAATAAAAAAATAATTAATTGTATTAATTTAGATTAGAAACTAAGAAAAATTTTAATTAAGTATATAAATTATAAAGTAAAATTAATATAAAAAAAAACTCAATATAGAGTCAATACTTAGTTGAAAAATTGTTTCAGTTTTTATCTAAATAATTACAATTGATTATTTTACATATTTTCTAATTTGGAGAATAAAAGTATTCTCAAGTATGAAGAGATGAATGGGAACAATTGGAATCAGGAGAGCGGGAGATGTAAAAAAAAGTAGAATTCGTAGCACAGAGTGGAGATCAATTAGAGTAGTTTCAGTGAATAAAATTTGTAATTATCGTTAGTGAAATAAGAAAAATAATTCATTTTATTTATTTAGATAAAAAACAAACCAAATTTATAATTAAATATGATTCTCTTTTGAGTGTTTTTTTGAGAATCGGGACATTTATAGCCAAGTAGTAATAGCTGCTTCAAATTTCCAAAAAGTTCTTGAAATATTAAACCTTAATTTTCAACATAACGTTATGGAACGCTTATTTTCTTTTTTAGCAGATCAAACCCTATACATTTCTAGAAAATTTTATCATCGGTAATTTGGTACTTCTTAAATTTTTTTAAGGGGCCAATAGAGTAGATTTATTTGAACTGTTCTGAGAAAAACGATGAACAACAGCTAAAAAACACCAAATTTGATTTTTATTCCATACCGTTGAGAACCGGACCATGGGTCATATGGACTTTTTTGTTCCTCTTAAGGTAAAATATCTACTCACATATTTGACCTCTTTTTTTATAGAACACTCTGTGTGTATAAGCATATACGCAACAAGACCAACACCGAAAAATCATAAATTTCGCTTCAAACTATTTTGTCTATCTAATGAACTACAGGAGACCCTCATAATAACGAGGGTCAAAAGTAAATAAAATTTTTGATAATATCAATTATTATTCAGCATATATTATCAAATTGGAGTTCCCGCAATATAGCGGAAGTAGAAAAATATAGTGATCGGAATAATTAGTTACATGCAAATAGGTCTCCCAATCCATATTCATCAATTTATAAATATTCTATTTCGAGCCCTTAAAATAGGTTGTACTTAATTATGCACAAATTGGATGTTGACATTCCTAAAATTCGAATTTCGATTCTGAGTACTCGAAGAAGTTATACTTCTTCCGGAGTAAAATATTTCTATACTGATTGTCATGTTTTATATATATTCTATATACACAAAATCATTTTTCAATCTATTTTAATTCCTTATTCTGTTCCAGAATTAAATCATTTGTATAGTAAAAACAAAACATATATCTATTACAAATCCATCTCGGTTAGATTTCGTAACATTAACCAAAATTATGAGGAAGCCGCTTCATTTTTATTAAAATTCAGGGCAACGCTTTTATTTTACATGAGTAATAGATTAAAATAATCACGTTAGCGTAGGCTCCAAAGCTCCAATCAGTCAGTTAGCTGGCCCCCAATTAATATTTCAGCTCTCAGATTGGTCAATGAACCATAGTCTATTAGCCCATAGTGCCCCGTCATGGCTCGAGGTACGATCCTTTCAGTAGTATAAAAGTTAGATGAGATGGTAGCTTCAAACACTTAGTTTTGGGTCAAAGCGGTTCGTATGGTCATAACTGTAAAATAAACCAGACACCTAAAACCGAATCATAGCATTGAGAATTCTCTATGTTATAATTGCCCCTTTAATTAAAGGGTTTCATTTCACCACCATGTGATTAAGGGGTTTATTTTGATACAACACTTATATTTAAAACCTTCCGTGTTATAACTTCTAAGTTTTACTGTTACGATTTAATCAGTTTTATTTATTTATTTTAAAATGTTTCGGAAATATTTATTAGATTAATTTAAAAACAATTAGCATATAATTAATTAACAATAATGTTATTTTTTTATAATCATTTTAGTTATTAATAAATATTACAATCTGCCACAATTGCCACATTGTTTAGCAATAGTGATAAATAATCACTTTCGTTTCACAAATTAAAAAAATAAAATAAAATCTCTATATGTAATAAACAAAAAGATGAATAAAATGAACATAATCAAACTATGTACATGAAAAAAAAAGTAAAATTTTTAACTAATATAACAATAAAAAATAAAATAATTTAAACTTTTATATACAATATTTAAGCTCTTGAGCTGAGTTTTTACATAACTCTAATAGTAAATTTTATTTTACGATAAGTCTCTTAGCCACTGCCATTTCAACCTTCAAGATGGATTGTAGGGATGGAGGCATGAAAGAAGCGGTGCATTTCTGGCTTACTAAAAACCTTCTTTTATGAAGGCATCATGAAGCTTGTACAACGATAGATCAAGTGGACTATGTTGAAAAACGATGTACTTGTAAGTTTCCTATTTGATTACAATAATTTTATAACTATATTATGCGGATAATAATTGTTTTACCCACGTATATAAGTCGTTAAAAAGAAAAAAAACTGGGAAAAATCAATGTAATTTGAAACTCATTATGAACATTATGTATAAAGATATATTCTTGCAGGACCGTAGCGCCAATAAATAAAATAATAATACATCAGTTACATTATATACAACAATTCAATTCTGCAAACTAGAGTTTAAAATCATCTATTGAATTTTCTTATGCTATTAACCCAGGACACTCTACTTCAATATTTATTTAAATGTTTTTTATAATGTTGTACTATAATATTTTTAGAAATACCAGAAGTTCAATAAATAAAAAAAAAATAATCTAACCAAGAGAAAACGGAATCCGTTTTCTTCACGAGAAGAATTTGCTTTGTGATGAGGCCTTTACATTCTAAGAGGTGCTGACATGTTGGTCAGGTTACAGTCCGTCATCTCTGTCAACAAGATGATCCATCACCGAGCTGATACTGCAAGAGGTGTTCCCTCCATCTTGTTCAAAATCAGACCTGTTAAATATTTAGGCAAGAAATCAGCTGTTCGCAAAGACTAGTTCAAAAGTGAATAAAAATTGACATCTTTTTCTATATATTGGTTTTCCATCATCAATGTTATTTGTAAAAATTCAATAATTTTCACAAGAGAACGTTTTGTACATTATCTGGTCTGGAAAATTGTTTAGGGGTGGAAACACCTGTAATTGTGTTTCAAGTAGTTAAACTAATTAGCACCAAAGAAAATTCTAGGAAAAAGGTTAAAATCCAAAAATACCCAGTTTGTTGAATTCGCCCTTTATACAGAACATTTATATGCTATAACTAACCTTTAGGTACCGTAATAAAAATGGCGATGCGATATAATGACAATATTTTAATTTCAATATATATTTATACGTGAAAGTACTCTAAATCCAAACATAATCTTTATTTCCTCCTGTATCATTATTTTTTTTTTTTAGAAGAAGAGCAGCTTGAAAAAATAACATAATTAAAAATATCATTATTTTAAGCATTTTAGTTTAATATGCTTGTTTATATTGACTTACGCAATGGACATCATGATCTATCAATAGAAATTTTTGGCTTTAAAACAGGAAAAAGAGATTTAAGATAGTTAAATTGAGCAATATTTTAATAGCACCTAAAATAGGAAAACGGCATGAAATCCTCCTCTTCTACCCTCCGTGGTAGCCTTACTTACCTCACTTTTCAAACAGACTATTAGCCAGTATGTTGGTCGATATATGATATGTCACAATCTCATAAGAGGATATCATAAAACGAAAAAAGGCAATCCACCCCGGTCGGACCCACCTCATTAAAACCCCCAGAAACTGACGGTCCTATATTGCTTTTGAAATATCAGCTTAAAACGGAAAGAAAAGACTTAAGAAAGTTAAATCGAGGAGGATTTAAAAAGCACCTAAAATTGGAAAACGGTGTAAATAGTTTTTTAGAAGAAATATGAAAAATTGTATGAAATTTTGGAGAAATGTTTTTAATATATAATAATACACACACAGGAGGCTTACAAAATTAGTGTGAAAGAGTACATATTTATTGAAAGGAATTATTCGCACTAGGGTACTCTTACTAAGATACAGCATTTCACGTTAGCTAAAACTTAGAACCCGCCATAATTTCCCCGGTTTTAGGAAGTTAATATGTACAAGAAAAATTAAAATAAATCCTATGCAGTTTTTTAGTTGCAGAACAATATATTTGTATTAAGGTTAAAGTATCTGCAAAATAAAATATAATGAAATTATTCATTGAAAAACAAGAATCCTAGCCAGGAATATTGTGTTCTTTTGGCCCCAAGAACCAAATCTAAGGATAAGTGGTTGCGATCACTTGTCGTTCACACTGAATTGTAATATTAAATATTGTCATGGAAATCTAAAAAAAATAAACAAAATTATTATGGAAAACAATATAATAAAATAGTAATCATAGAATAGAAAGCAATAAAATAGTAATCATTAAGATATTAGTATTCTTAATTGGTTTATTATCATTTTATATGTCGTGATCGTTATCATTATAATTTGTTGTACATAGACTTTAAAACCGTTCCAAAAAACCAATTAAAGTAATATTGGAAATTATAAGTGAGTTATTTGCTTATGCACCTGAACATTTTTTTTTTCTATTTCTGCAGGAAGATTGAAATTTTTTTTTTTATGTAAACATATTACACACTGATTTAAAATGAAATCAACCTACTACTTTTTAATTCTATAAGTTATATAGTAAGGTAATGTAAAATATTATATTATAAATTTGGACATTCAGGTACGCTGTTTGCAATAAAAGATTAAGAACAACATTGTATCGCAGGTGAGGTTGATAAAGACCTCTGAAATTGACTTTATTGTGTTGGAAGAGTCAAAATTGTATTTACTACGTCAGCGTTTGCCATAGTGGTTGCCGCCCAGTGTATGCCAGAGGTTTCATAAGCGAATACCACTTTCTTGAAGTATTCCAAATGAAATTTTTTTTTGTATTTATTTATGGAAATTTACAATTCTATTTACATAAAAACAAATTAAGTAAACTGGATTTAATATAAAAATGGAGTGATGCAGGCTTCTATCAATTTTATTATTTCAAACATCATATGTATACATAACACAAAATAAACATAAATGTCCTTTCTTTGCCTGAAGGGCATTTTAAGGTAGGTTGAGGGGTCCGCTGTGTAGAGGAAAGCATGGTGGTACTTACTCGCCGTCTGCGTTGTCACGAGTGGGAAGGAACCTATTTGGTGGGGTTGAGTCCAAAGCCATTCCTCGGCGAGCATGACGACCAAGGCAACAGTGCCTTTCCACCTCCCAGGTCTTGGTGGAGGGGCCATCTCCTGGAAGAGTGGGTATGCACAGGCCTTCACCCCATCAAAGAACTTGATGTGCCGTCGGCCTATGAAGTCCGGGACAGAGGGAATCTGGAGTCCTTGGTGGATGGCACTGTTCCTTGCCCGCTGCAGTGTGGTGCTACCCCACTTATATATAACTAATTATATATACACACACTAATTAAATATAAATACATTTACAAGACAGTTGAAGATTTCAATCTATTATAAAATCTATTTCGATATAAAAGTTGAGCTCTAGGCCTTCACTAAAACGATCGAATTCCACCCTTCAAATCCTCACGACTAAAATCCTTAATACTCCTTATTTTGTCACTAATAAAGTCATCACTGAAGTCCTTGATGTTCCATATATAGCCGATCTAGCCCAAACCATGTATAAATAAATCCTTCCATGATTAATTCCTTAACCACCCAAACCCGATAGTTTCTTACTATTGTTCCTCTTTAATTCATAACATTCCTTTTATGCCTGAAAAGAAGATGACCTCGAGACCTTCTAAGGTAGAAATTTTATTGGAGTGTTGTCAATGAGTTGTTTTTCCACAAGTATAGATCATGTAATGTTACAAAATACCACATTTACTAGATGAATGTTAATGTAACATATTTTTTAATTTTAATAATCTAATAAAACAGAAAAGAATATACGTAGTAACGCAAGATATATTATATCCAAAAATTGTAATAAGTCGAATGAAAATTTAACCGTAAATACGGTTAAACATTTTTGTCCATTAAAAATCAAGTACAGAGAAAGTATATAAATAATTACTAGCGTATAGGAAAGTAAACCATTCAGACATTTTTCAACAGCTAAATATTTGTAAAAAAATATTAAAATACCAATATCGCATAATATCCAACACATTAACAAATCAGTAGATACGTAAAACAGAAAAACATTCTGAGATCAATATAAATAAGTAGACAATAAAAAGTAAATAGCGCTAGAGTATGGCAAATATACCATAGTACTCATGGAATACTTAAAACAGCTTAATGATGTGTTCCTTGTTCTTGACAAGACGAAATGTAACTTCGAAGTTCTCTGCAGTCGAAGTTTTTAAGGAAGAGAGACATTATACAGCCTATTGAGGGCACAGCCAGCCACAGTGGTAACTTTGTACAAAGCAAGCAGAGTCGAGATTTACATACTTCCATCATAGTTACATCGCTTGTTCCTCCGCGTTTCAGGAATCACAAAGGGACTGTCAGTAACATCCCAGGCACTTGTCCCGAGTACAAGTACAAATGTAAAATAATTTCTCGCAAAGGGAAAATAAATAAAGCCATTATTTTATAGTAATTTGTTTTACTACTACAGCAGAACAAAGCCAATTATTGTTAGCTGTATGGTAAAACGTTTATTACCGTTTTACAAAGGGCTTAAGAATACTAAGGATACAATGTCGTATTTCCTTAAGAAACTATATATTAAAAACGGATAATTATTTTTTTAATCAATGAGAAATAAGGTACATTTTTTGATATGTCTCTCAGTACTGTTCGGGCTGATAACTACTAATACCTCGAATAATTGTAGGGGCTGGCTGTGGGGGTCCAAGAACGGGGAGGGACCGTTCCACCGAGGCAAAGGGGATCCAGATTACTTCAGACTCGTTTAATTGACGGATTTCATTCACTTATATAGATTTATAAATTCTGTCAGTTGATATGACCCTCTGTCAGCAGATGTCAGCTTACATCGCACTGTATCAGGCCGCAACTTACATATCCAGCCTTGTTCTATCGTGTTTTAGAATTTTATTGATTGTCTGTTCATTTCTGTAGTTAGAAAGAAACGAGAATTATATAAGTATGTCTTATCTATATATATTTAAAATTAAATATCAAAAACCATAATAGTTATTGTAGATAGGGATGTGACATGTTTTATACTACTCTTTCTGATTTTAAATTAAAATTCACATAGCGTGCCAATAAAATATATGGGTATTGTCTAATTGATAGGCTCTCAGATTGATTTTTTGTCTTTCTTTTAATTTTTTTGTATTATGAAAAAAATCTTATATGCTTTAAAAAATTTCATGACATTTATTATGCAAAACAATGCCAAGTAATAAACTGTGTTGTTCCAAGAATCCAATTTAGACTTCCCTCACAAAAGTTTATGCGGTATAAAGTATATACAATTCTTTTTTGTAACCGGAGTGGAATGTAATTCAAACTTTACTGGAACGCATCTCTTTTAAGATTATTTTATAACTTAAAAAAATAAAATAAAAGTTTTCCCATTTCCGAGACGAGAGCGAGTAGAGGGACATAGTTTGGCACCAAAAGCGATGTCCGATAAGAGACCAAGGATAAGTTTTTCAATAAACGGTGGGTAGCTGACCCTTCCAGTCCTCTTGAATTAATATCCCACAAAATATGGAGGATACTTGGAATCCATTTCAACTGTTTACTGCACCATGGTATCTGATCTGATAGGATATTCCAGGGCGTTCAAGTTTTTTATTTTTCTCTCGTTATATTTGATAATTTAATAAGATTCGAGGGACAATATCAAATTGAACGAACATTAAAAAATACATTCCTTTGCATTAACTACGTTACATAGGGTGCTTCACAGTTGATTGCTCTAACTCGAAATGCTAATTAATGATCACAAAACAAGAAACAAATTATTTATAAATACTCATTATAAAGTATACAGCTTTAGCAGTTGTGAGGGTTGGTAGTATTATATTGTTTATATTGTATATAATATAGTATATATAGTATTATTGTTTATGACTGAACATGATATCGTATATTTCTAATGAAAGATTAGAAGGAAACATATCTAATGCGAGAATTCTCGCAGGGGTAAACTAGAATGAAATAATTTGATTTGTTTAATGTTAGAAATATAAATAAGAATGCATTTATGTAGCTTTAAATTCTTAAGCTGGTTACAATTTTAGAAAGTGAGTATAATGAATAGTATACTATTCATATTATATATTATATATTAACTATTATATATTAACAGTTTTTTAAACAAAAAATCCATAAAATAGATTATTCATATAATGCCTTTTTATTTTTGCTGATCCTGAAAAATAAAATTAAAAACATCTCCCTGTTTTATTTTTTATTTTTAAATTATAGACCAAAAATTAGTTACCTTAGCTATTTAATTTAGGAAATCAATCAGTGGCAAAATGAAGCGCAAACTCAATTTAGGATAATGAGCATTTACCTACTCGCTCTCGTGTCAATCAAACCATTCTATTCAGAAGCTCTTTGAATTTGCCTGATGGATACCTGAATTATTTCATAAAACAATTTCTTATCGAAATTTTATATGATTACTAGCATAATCGGCAATGCTACGTAATTAGTAGATTAAGGGATGAAGATACATTAATTGAATGCAATTGAAAGTTTGATATAAATTAATATATTTAGTTAATTACACATTGGATTAATGATTTTTAGTGAATGCTTATTATATCTATTTAGTTTATAGTGGTAAATAGCATTATATAATAAAAATACTATTAATGTACACCGAACTAGAAATTGATTTAGGGCTCTATAAACTGATCGAACCGGATCTAACTAAACAAATTTGAACCGGGGATATAAAATGAAAAGTTTTTCTTTATTTGAAACTAATTGATATTAGTGGCGCTGATGACCCGTGATGTTTTACGCCACTATACAAAAACAAACAACTAATATTTCGCTCTTATAACGACATTAAATCATATTATAATCGTACATTAATGTAGGTTAAGGTAAAAGAACAGACATTTAGCCAATAGTTGCATTAACCTAGAAATGGATAAAATGCTAAGGAATTGTAAATGATTATTTAAACAATAGTCACCGGTAGACAAAAAAATCAAGGTGAATTTTTTTTAATTTATTTGAATAATGGGGCATTTAAGGGTATCAAACTAGAAAAAACAAAAAAAAAAAAAAATATGATTTGATTATCCCTAACAAAAAAATTGTTGGCCTACTTTATTTCAAGCCTCATTATGATTTTGAATTTTTTAGTGATTATAAAATTATTTTATAGAATCAGTAATATTTTTTACTAATTCATCAGAAAGGGGAGAATCGATTGGTATTTAATAATTATGAAGAAAATATATACCTTCTGAGCCTAGCGCCAAAAATGCTTAATTTTTTAATAGAAAAATTGGAATAGCATGTAACATTCCTGGGAAATCTCGTACATTTAGCAAAAAGCTCCATCGAAATCGGATGAACGGAATGGCAGCACATAAAATACGAGGTAAGAAATACTGAGTTTTATATATTAGATTTGTGTGTTGAATATAAAAAATCAATTATAAAAAAAATATCTATATTTTCTCAACACCTTTTTATATTTTTACGTTTCAGCTATTCCGACGATCTTTAAGGTTCTTATTGATACTATCACAGCCAAACATTAGTTATTACATAATTGCAGCCCATTTATACCTCTGTCAATTATTTATCATTAATCAATTACCAATTATTTTCTTAGTTACAATCATTAAAATAATTAGCTAATAATCTCTATTTCATCTAATCACTTTAGTGTTTAGTAGCTAAGTCTGATGGAAATAATCCTCCCTTTTTTTATTTCATTTTATGTATGAAATAGAGTCGTTTAATCTAAATTAAACACAGGTGGTACAGGTGGGTTTATCTTTACCATGTGACTTACCAGATTTTACTAACTGGTAAAAAAAAAAATGTTAAAAGATAAAAAATATATGCTTTGAAACTATCAAATGCCTACACTTATTGGAAATTTATTGCCAATATTTATTTAGGACTGATTTTTTAAATAAATATTAATTTTACAAGCTGTGTTTGATTACTGTTCTTCAATTGGTCAGCCCACATGGAGCGAACAGCACTGTTTTCAAACGGATGCAACATCAATTAATCAAACTGTTCAGAGGATAAAAGCTGTTGTCAGATTTATCAGAATATTTTCAAGTGGTCTCCACTTTGGCGTTGCCTATTTCACAAATGAAATATGGTCTCAAAACCCTCTAGAATCATTATCAACTAATTAAACACCGATCCATTGGTAATGAGGAATTTCTTCTTCTATTTCAGAGTTATAAGATAAATATATTCCAAGTTGAAGTTATATCTGGGTTACTTGATGTGTAATACTAGTATAATTTAATACATTATAAAACAATAAATATGAATAACATAATAAGCACAGATATATACAAAAGAAGCTCTAGAATTAAGATGACTGCTTTATATTAGTAATTGCAAAGTATAAGTTTTACTGAATACATTACATGATCTATTAAATTTGTTTTTTTTGTTTTTTAAAGATCATTATCATCATGAGAAGGTTTAAAGCAAATGAAATCTTCATTTTATCCAGCAAAAACAATATGAATGAAAGTAAATATTTTTGGCCCATGGCTCAGAAAGCATACAATTTATGTATATCAATCGATTTATTAATTTCTGAATAATTAGAAAAATATATATTGTAAATGATTTCATATTTATAAAAACTTATAAAAACCTAATAAACCTTCGACTAAAGTAGGTCAAAATATTTTTTTTTATGTTCTGTAGGAAAATAATGGGATTCGTTAGTAGATGAGCCAATTGGAATAATCTAAAACATTACGATGAGGATTTTAATGTACTAAAAATTTAATAAAATAGTAATGACAACTATCTGCACATATCCAATAAGCAACTAAAATATATTTTTATATTTTATCAATGCTCAAGAATTTTCATTTTGTAACATACACCCTGGCACAGTGTTGCTCTACACCACTAATAAACATAAATAGAACCTTGGATCTTGTTCTAAAATAAAATACAACTACCATTATAGGTTATGAAATATAATTCTGTTTGCTTCCTTATGGTATATGTTGGTCAAATGTATTATACCAAATCATAATAATACTGTATACGTATATATTTAATTTTAACATAACACTAATTGATATCAAGCTTTCAATTGTGTTCATTCAATCTATATCTATCCTCAAATCTAGTAATAGCAAAGCATTCACAGGTCTGCTTGAATAATATTAAAAAATCCATTTAAGTCTCTGACTGCGTTAAAAAAAAAATAACAACAGTGTTATGTTATATAACTATAATTTTTCCCAAAATAAGGGATCTGTAAATTTAATTCTGGAATATGGAGTTTCCATTCATATTTTATGACTTTTTTCCATTATACTCCAGTAAAAATATCTTTTTGCGCAACAAATTTGGAGTACAATTCTAAAATGGAGAGGTCAGTTCATAGGCAGGTTTGAATTCATGCAATTTGTTTACTTTTGGCCGAGACCTTGTAAAAATTGTCTGTTAAGGGCAGTTTTACTATATATGTTTTACGGAAATTCTCTCTTATCACTGGTAATTATGTACCTGATGCATTAATTAATTTTTAACAATAGATTATTACTATTAATTATTAACTAGCAGATATCTGCCAGGAATGATGATCATTGTTACATAAGCAAGCTAACTTCCAACATCTATGAAAGCTGTAATTACCGATTCAAGCTGAAATAATAATACTCACTGTTTTTAGGAAGGCTACCTTATTGCTATTGTTACGGTCCTCACGCTTTCTGCCTCCCACATCCCAATGTTTTTTAATCTCGGTGATGGACTCTTTACCAAATGATGATACACGTTCTGCTTCATCTTTGTTTTTTATGAAAAACCAAAAAAAAAAGTTTGGATTAAATGCTATATCAAAAAATGAGATGAGTCATGCCCCACTTCTGTGTTTCATATTTACGGTACTTGTGTGTCCGGTTTTGAAACACCTTTTATGTATTAAGGAAAACGTTTTATTTTATTAAGGAACAAAATGAATTTATTCTTTAATTTCAAGAAAAAAAAGGAATAAATTCATAGAGTTGAAGAAAAAACAGTTTTAATTATTAGGAAATTTGCCTTAGCTAAAGAAAAATGAATCTGTTATTTTTATAATTGTTTGTCTTTGTATATTGTTTGAAAATGTTTCATAAGTAAACTGATACAGACTCAACTCAGGCGAAAATCTGAATTAAAATCAGGATCAACATTTCCTGCACTCAGTCACTTATTAAGGTCTCCTAAATGTTCTAAACTGGCAAAAAGATAAATCAAGAAACACTTCCAACTAGTAAATACAAAAAAAATAAACAAATCCGTATCGCGACAACTCATGAAGGGTTAGGGGTGCAATAATTTGTAAGAAAGAACTGTTACTTGACCAACGATTGTGCAAGGAGGTGATTTTATCAGAATAACACTCGACTGCCAGATTTTCACCTAATCAAGGGTCCCTCTTCATGTGGCTGAGTTGACCCCGGAGAGCTTCAGAACCTAAGATTACAGTGAAATAGAAAATAATTATCACCCGCATTCGGATTCAAATCTGTGTCATTGGATTTAGTAGCCAGTGCCTTAGAAATGAGTTTCCCATTGCCTACTTATATATAAATATATATAAGTTAAGTATTGACGAAAGCAAAATGTGTGTTCGCTACATCTCTTATATACCCTCGATCAGCTGATCCCCTCAGTCAGCTGACATCGAAATAACTGCTGAATGAGATCAGCTGATCGAATGTATATAAAGAGATGTATTGAACCCAATAAACCCAAGATGTTATAGCAGTTCAAGCGTGTTAGATCGTATTCCTTCTTCTCTTTTTTGACATTTTGCTTTCGCCAATATCCTCACACCTCTCAGCGACAGAAAAGGATCTACTATGATGATGAAAGTGATATATATTAAATATAGAAAAATTTATAGAGAGAAGATTTTCCTAAATAAGTCCAATAGCTTGGGAGAATATGAAGGAATGGCTGAGACAACCTGTTGCAGTAACGAGCCTAAAACGGTCTCAGACATATGCTTTTCAATCTGACTCTGGGACGTCACTAAATGTTCTGGCGTTAGTAAAGGACTAAAAAAGATCAGTATGAAGTTTGATCCAATTTTGATAAAGTTGTATGAGTAAGCACAACCAACTCTGAATATATATATATTTCGATAATATAAGTTTCAAAAATTATTTATTTATCTATTAGCAGATCTGGCAATGTTTTTCAAATGGTAGATTTATGCATGCAGATAGATTAATTAATACAATTGACTGTGTGATATAAATTAATTTATTTAGATAATTACACATTGGATTAATGATTTAATTTATTACTTAGCATTTCTTCAGTCTATAACAGTAAATAACACTATATAATAAAAACAGATGGTAAAATGATAGAAACAACTTCAACCAAACTAAAATAATCTACAAGAAACTTAGGAATGGTTTAGGGCTCTATAAACTGCACCAAAGAGCACAAACCGGATCTAATTAAAAGATTAGAACTGGAGATATAAAATAAAAAGTTTTTAAAATATTTCTTAATTTGAAACCAATATTTCACTCTTATAACGCCATTATATCTAAGTGGTGGAAGATTTTTTAGGAGTGAAACAAAACTCATATTAGTTTTTAACTAATCAAGAAACACTTAAATATGAATTTAAAAAAAATGGAAACTATTTTTTTGGTCCAATATTTTCGTCTTACATTATAATGAACAATAAAAAAAAATAGAAATAACTTCAACATAACACTACCAATCTACACCAAACATGGAAGTGATTTAGGGCTCTATAAACTGCACCGAAGTGTACAAACCGGATCCAATTAAACAAATAAGAACCTGAGATATAAAATAGAACATTTGAAAAGTTTTTCTTTATTTGAAAAACTTATTTAATGATTTATGTAACCGTGAAGAAAACGTACACTTTCTGAACTACGCACCAACAATGCTTAATTGTTTTAATGACTTGTTTTTAACGAAGAAATCGGAATAGCATATAACCTTCCCGGGAAAATCATGGATATTTAGCAAAAAGCTCCATGACAATCAAATTAACGATATGGCAGTGCATAAAATAGGAAATATGGTTTCATGCTACATACTATTGGTCTTTAATGTGCATTTTGTTTCAAAATATCTTAGATTTTTATAACTATGGAAACTTTTAAACTAACTTCGACATAATTCATAAATGATCTTAATAAAACAGTAATCAAATGTTTGAAAAATAGATGTAGATTTAAATATTATTTTTATTAAAATTGCTGACATAATTAGAAATATGACATCAGGGATTGTATTTGAGCATACACGAGTACAGTATAGCTTTCAAATATCCAATTTATGAATATAATCCGAATCAAGTTTTGAGGCAATTTTTCCTTCAATAATTACTATATTAATTAATTAAATCCTGTTTTCAATGTTCCGGATTAAGTACAAAGATATTTAAATAAAAAGAAAACTTGTTTGTAACGTTTCTAATTTTGATTGATTGATTTGAAATGGACTAAATCTTGTTATTTATTTCTAGGAATAAATCATATTAAAAAAAACTAGTTCAAGTGGATTTGTAAAAATATACTTTAAAAATAAAATCCAAGAGAGGATTGCAAGAGACGAGGAAAGGGCAAGCAGAGGGTTAATGCGACGTCAGTGGATGTCCAGTGGAATAAGAGGGTTGGGAGGAGACAGTAACTGGGTCTAGAGTTCATACATTTCATCCCTTGTCACCTACTATCTCTGTCTCAATCTTATTAAGCAGCGATTTACTGGTCAATTAACCAGTAATTTAAGTATTTAGTTATGCTTTAGTAAATTATTTCCGAATTAAATTAATCAATTAAGATTAAATAAAATGCTTAGGAATAAATTAATTAGATTTAAAGATATAGGCAATGATTTTTTAATATCATCAACCAGAATATTTCCTGAAAATATAAAGCCCGGATCCATAAATTTCTTACCACTGAAATTGTATTAAAATAAATATTTTTTAATTATGCCTATTAGGCTTTGTAAGTTAATGTGCTCATGTTTCTCAAACTTAAAAAATTACTAAATTTTATTACTTCACCAAAATGGTGAGATATATCTTCAATTAAAACTTATCAATGAAAAAATAATCTTCCTATAATTAAAACAAGGAAGAGTACTTTTTCATAAGTCCTAATTACTGGTATTTGGTGGGGGAACAAGTCCGGCAAGTGGCCCTACTGGTGAGAAATATTCGACTCTTCATATGCTAAACACTGCAATATTTTACCTCAAATGTTTCAGTTTTAAACTAGTAATTAAAAAAAGAAAAAAATATTTTCAAACGTGCACCTATATCAGGATGTCAGATTTAGTTCAAGCACTATAATTTATGAGAAAAAATTCAAAATTTCATCCAAGAGTAAAGCCTGCAACTTTCTGCAGGAAAAACACAGATTGTGCTAAATTGTGGTACATCTTCAAAAAGTCCTTTTTTATGCAATATTAAATAAGTGTTATTTGAACCACCTTTTCATAATTGGAATTTATGTCGAGGTTTGGCGAAATTTGAAACTAGAGAAAAAATATACAATTTCTCAAAAATCCGGTCACTGCGTATTAGGAACGGGTATATTCGGCGTTCATGAGACTTATGTTTCATGTATAGAGTCTATTCCTATAGTCTATGCTATTGACACGCGCTAGGCACTATAAAGTATGAAGTATCATACTATATGTATGTGAAATATCCTACTATATGTATCAGTGATCGTTCTATATGTGAAAGGAACCATTGATAATGGCTTGTCAGGATGTGGATTTAAAGATTGTAGATTATGAGTTAAATTTAAGTTTTCCGTGGCAAGGCTGATAACAATTTTAAATTTTAGTAAAAATAAATCTATTTAGTGTTTTGTTTCATTCCAAATAAAATTACAAAAAGCCCGAAGTCCTTTAATCATATTGTATTAGTATCCTTTAATCATATTGTATTAGTAGTACCAACTAAATAAATTACAAATATATTTGCTACGTTTCGGTGCACGTATGCACCGTGCATACAGAAGTATGTTCTTCAATTCTCTCCACCTGCTCAACCTTAAAAAGTTTATTTTGAAGATTTTAATCAATAACAAAAAATGAAAAATAAAATTATTCCTAATAACAATGTTGTAACAAAAAAAAGAATTTTCTAAATGATTCACTGATAATGTGAAAATATTAACAGTAAATTTCAGGATGTGCCTTGGTGAATAAAAGGGAGCAGTTAGTAATTTGTTTTTGTTACCAATGTATATGAATATGATTAGAATAAAACAAAATAACAATTGAATCGATTTTATTATTTAAAATAAATAGGCACTGAAAATATACTTATTAAAATGCCAAACCAAAGTCTTTAAACTAGGTTCTTCTGAAAAAATGCTTTTGTTAGAAAAAGTATAATCATAAAGCAATATTTTCAGAAATGATTACGCCAGTATCAATAATTAAAAATATCCAAGAGCTTGAAAGTAGCGAAACGGATTTGATCTTAAAGAACTATTGTGCTGTATTCTTGGTCTTACTATACAACTTTCAAAGAAATAAAAAACAACGATGACCAATATAAATTAGTTTAAAATAACCAAAACCATGTTAATTAATTCCAGGATCTGAAAATCTTCACTGACCCGAAAAAATATATTTATTATAAATTTGTCGAATCCTTCAAAAGAAAAAAAATATACTTAATCAGTAGGCAGGGACAGATTTCCCTGCTGGTATTTTTTCCTTTTATCTCGCTCCAGAGGACACAGGCAGTCTTTGATAATAGTATCCACTTCAGTTATTCAACTGTTTTTATATCATTTAAAGAAACTTTTATGATATTTTTCCATCATGATGATGTCTTCTTCAAAGTTTATTAATAAAAAGATTTACTTTTCTATTTTATTTTAAATTATAAAAAATATATTTATTTTCATTTTTTTTTTTACAAAAAATTATTTTTCTAGGCTTGGTTAATATTTCATTATTGTTAAATGGTTATTAGGAAAACAAATGATGGTATAAAATCAATTATATTTATTCAGATAGAGTAAAATTCAATTTTTATCACCATGACTACTGAATACTTTCTGAATAATTCTGATGATAAAATACCATAGGGTGAATTGTCAAACGGATGGATTAAAGATAATTTATGCCCCATTTGAATTAAATACGAGTATTTAAGTAATTTGTATATTTAAATTACATAATACCACTAGGCTGATCTAGTAATATACTTGTACATTTGAGGGGTAGTCAAACCCCTCAAATTATTTATAATGCTATGATTATTAAAAAAAAAAGTTATATTATAAAAAAAATAATGGTTATGAAGATTAAAAAAAAAGTTAACAACAAAATAAATGATATTTATAGATTTAATAATATATATAACTGGCTTTCAAAACAACAAATAAAATAATTTCAGAAAAGACGAAGAGAAAAAATGAATAAAACAATTCGTAATGACAATTATAAACCTAGATAAATACAGAATTAATTATAAGATGTCTTGCAGCAGTCCGGGCTTGAGTGGTCGGGATAAGGTTTCCCAAATTGTAAAGTTGTAAGTTTCTGCTCCTTTGACTGCTTTAAAATTTTTTAAAAACTTTTTTTATTAGATCATCTATTTATTAATTCTGTTTGTAGTTCCCGATATTTGAGAATTTAAAAAAAAAGAAAAATATAAAAATCTCTTTTATAAATTTACATATGACACTTGTGACAACAATTCAGAACTTCACAAAGATGGTATTTAAATACCATTACTACATTGCTCTCTGTTCCGTTCTAGGGAGGTTTTAAAGTTGATAGGTGCACTGCAGGTAAACCACTCAACACAGCTTTGTTTGCACGTTTTGTTTATTCAACTGCGGACCTTGTGCGGGCTGGGATTAAAAACCTTCTGCCAGGCTTAATTTGGATGATACACATTTGTCTTTAGTAATATTCAACGTTGAATTCACTCAACGTTGGTCTCAATATTTTATAGTTATTTTTTTTTTATAATTATGAGTTTTAGCTAATCAGACTAACCTTAGCCTTATTATAAACATACTAATTCGAATTAACTAATTATTATTACACTCTCGATCCTTAATATTGAGTTATAGCTGAATTCGGTATTAGTAATCTTATCTATTTTAGAAAGATTCGGGTACAACTTAAAGTATGAGTACATAATAGCATTAAAATTAGTAGTAATAAATAAATTTGAGCCACTTGGTTCTCAATTCGGACAAGTAATGAAGGCTGTATTTTCGAAATTTACAAATCAAATATTGCTTAAAAATCAAACAATCTAACAAAAATAATAAAATTTGACAGGGAAGGAATAATTTTGTTCAATAAGATAATTTACATAATTATTGATATAAAATTTATGTTAGTAATTATAATTTTTTTTTTTTAAATTTAAAGGCAAAAGTATTTCACCAATGCCAATCAACAAACCAAATGTTCTACGTTTCGGCTAAGGTAGCATATTCCTGTTGTGTAAGTAAAACTACGAACCTTAATAATTACCTATACTTCAAGACCTTTCACGCCGACTTACACATTCAGAAAACATCAAACGACATTTCAATAACGTACAAACGGTTTCAGGACATATTGTATGCACAAATCAATAAATTAGTAGAAATGATAGCAAAAAACGATATTCCCGACGGCTGATAGGATTGGATCTCATAGTCTGAAAATACACTTCCGTTGAACTGGATGCACCACTGAGTCTTACAGTTGTAAAAAAAAAAGTTAAAAACAAATGAAACCAAAACACTATTTTTAAAAGTGAGTTTTATTTTACTGTCTTGGTGAAGCTCTACGATAAGCTTCACCAAGACAGTAAAATAAAACTGTCGCATTCTATATTCTTAATTCATAAAATGTATTTACTGATCGCAATAAGCGTAATTCAAATATTGAAAAAAAATTATATTTAAGTAGTTAAGATAGTTTTAGTCATTATTTTAATTTTTTTATTACAGTAGAATATTAATTAATAAACTAATTTATTCTTATATTTTGCATATTTCTATTTTTATCTAAATTTTATAGAATTGTAAATATATACTGATATTAAGCAAGGTTAAGCCGTATATTACTAAATGTGTAGCAGTAGTGTAAATATTTCTTAAAGTTAGTAGTGTATGTGCAGGATCAAGAAAGTTTCTGTGGGTTCGATCCGTTTTTAGCTCAAAAGTAATGATGCTACAGCGAATTTACAAAATACGTTAGTACCACATTTTTATTTTACGATACAGTATTATAGTCTGTCATCTGTGAGATATATTAGTCATTAAATGAAATGTGACAAAAAACAATTAAGGTAATTCAGGAAAAAAGAAAGTAATTATTATAATCAATTCGATATACACCTATGTTCGACTATAGGAAAATGTACTTCTTCAAAGAATCTTTTAACCTCTTGACCTCCAACGGAAAAATCAATATTTCTGCAGTGCCTTCTTATTTAATAAATCTACAAAAGTTTCATAATGAAATGGTCAAAATACTTACGAAGTTTTCGGCATGAAGTTATATAACGAATTTAGGTTTTATTATGACTTATTTTCATTAATTATATTTGTTTTTCTTCTTACTCTTCTATAAATTATAGTGTTTTGTTTTTTGCTTTTTCTCACTCTTCTATTAATTTTATTATTTCAAAGAAAAACATATGTATACATAATAAATAATGAACATAAATGTCTTTTCTATGCCTGTAGTGCATTTTAGAGTAGGTTGTGGGACCCGCTGTGTGCACTATGGCGCTTACTCACGCGTTGTCACGAGTGGGAAGGGACCTCTCTACTAGTGGTCAATGCTTGGGTTTAGACTGAGTTGGAACCACTTCCCAGAGCGAGCACATCGATAAAGGGAAACCTATTTTGTTTTTTGAACACTATCATAAGCCTGTCGGAAGTAAATAAAGAGGTGGTGTAAGCCAACATTGAATTCATACGTTTTCTCGAGAATTTGTCTGATCGAGAAAAGGTGGTCTGTTGTTGACACCCTGGGCGGAAACCGCTCGGAACTCGCCCAGCAGTTGTTCGCTCCTCTCTACGATCCACCTACAAATTGCTACCAACAAGATCTTGTATACTGTTGGCAGGAGCGCTATACCTCTGTGATTTTCACATTTTAGTTTATTTCCTTTCTTATGTATAGGGACTATAATAGTTTCTCCCCAGTCAGTTGCCATTTTTTCTTTCATCCATATATCCCATA
This sequence comes from Halyomorpha halys, assembly GCF_000696795.3. NCBI lineage: Eukaryota > Metazoa > Arthropoda > Insecta > Hemiptera > Pentatomidae > Halyomorpha > Halyomorpha halys. The sequence goes on from NW_027111618.1 coordinate 237,092, forward strand.
TCACCTTGGAAATTTGTTCCCAAGTGTCTTCCCCTGCGCATTTAATTAATTCTGAAGGGATTTCATCGGGCCTTGGAGACTTATTATTTTTCAGGGACCAAATTATGTTCATAATTTCTTCCATGTTCGGTGGTACCTCCTCGTCATTATTAGATTGGTAAATCTGGTGGAAGTCCATATTGTTTGTCTTTCGGTTTAGAATCTCCTCAAAGTAATGGAGTAGTATTAAAGTAATATTAAGTAGTCCTACTTAATATTTTCTAGAATTCCGCTGGTCAAATCTTAAGTTTTCTTTATAAAAACTAAATAATTCCTTAACTTCAGAAATAAAAAGCCAAAATATTTCGTTTTGATTTTTTATTAGAAATTATTCTATAACAATAAAGCAATATGTTAATTATCAATATGTCAATATCATAAATTATGATGTTTTCGATGGAAATGTAACCCATGTAGGGGAGAAAACATTCGTTCGATCCACTAAGGTGTTTGGTGTACCACTCTTTGGTGCAAATATCAGTAACAAACTTCGTAGTAAATTTTACTTTCACGGTTAGCTGAAGTCGTATTTTTTTCAACCCTCTTGATTTTCTATATAATCAATTTCTAAGTAACGATTTAGAAGATTGACTGTTTTAATTAACCTTTAAAATTGGTCCTGCCCCTTATCTCGAAAGTATCATTCGTCCGTTAAAGGAGTATTTTAACTAGATTAGCCCTGGAGTGGAAATCGGATTTTTCTAATTGGCCCAGGAAGGAAAAATACTCTCGCTGGGATAAGATTACCCTTGAGCTAATTAAGTAGTCGCGCAGATAGTGACTCCCGATTCAGAATTCAAAATTAGCCAATCCCATGCCAGAGTTAATCTCTTTTAACCTCATTGGTCGACGGTTATGCGCTGTGGTATGTGAGCCCAACTATAAGCTGTGAAGTTAGTTCGAATGTTGAGCGTTCTTTGTTCTACGATCCTATTTTAATGAACAATATTTAATACATACTACAACATACAATGTGAACTAACAATAATAATAAATATTATATATAATAATTCCTAATACTAGTTAATACATATAATGTATGACTGGTTGCGCCCCGTAATTTTGTACGCGTTACATTTGTATTAGGCGTTATTGTTTCATACACATTATGAATACATGAACCAGTGCATCAGAAATTCAGGTGAATAAGGAGAAGGACCAATCGCTAACTCGATTTTTTTTTTTTAGTAACTTAACGTTCATAATTATTTACTAAAACCCAAATGGACTTATGCAACATCTAAAAAAAAAAAAAAAAATTAGAAAATACAAACGTTCAAACCACGATTTGTAAGGAACATACCCCTCTAAAGTTAAAAACCTTCGCGGTGACTTACACATTCTAACAAGATCAAACTACATTCATATTGCTAACAAGCAAGTACAGAAAATGCCAATTCTGTTTTAACTAATCGAAAACTGATCGAAGGAGTTGGATGTTGGAGCTTCTAGTTTGACAATATAGTTCTGTTGAACTCTCTTGTCTACTCATACATGTCATGTTCTACATATTGCGTTTCGCTATTGTATTAATTTCTACCTGTAAAAATAAATTAAAATTAAAAATAAATGAAACTAAAACATTGTTTTAATAAATGAGTTTTATTTTGTAGTATTTGAGAAGGATATTTCGTACAGACTTAAGTAATAGCTTGTATGTGTTTTGTAATTTTAATTTTATGCACGTTGCATATTCACTTATTATAGAATTATAAATAATAAAGTTAGTCACGGTTAAGTCGCCTTTCACAAAGTGTGAAGCAGTCGTATGATTGTTTTGGGAAAGTTAGTATTGCCTGTGTAGGATCAATAATATTTTGTGGGTCGGATCGGGATTCAATTTAAAATAGATGTACCTGATGATATAGCGAATTTACAAAGTACGTTTGTAGTATAGGCTTATTTATCTTTAGATCCAGAAATATAGTCAGTCATACGTGTATTATAGTTGTCATTAAGAGAAAAATAACAAAGAATTAAAAAGCAGAGAATGATAAAGTCAATTCGTGATATGCCCATGTGTGATTATAGACAAATATATTTTTTCTAAGAATATTTTTACCTCTAGACCTCTCACGGTAAAATTAATGAGAGAAGGCAAACATTACTCCACTGACTATTTTAATAGATCTTCTAAAAGTGTATGACGAAATATCAAAATACTTTTGAAGCTTCATATGGAAACTATGGAAGGAAATAAATTTGTGGTTTCATAAACAATAAGGATATATTTAACCGTCATTTCTATTTCACAACTTCGATTTTTATGAAAAGCTACATACTGCAATTTGAATTTTTAAAAAAAAATAAGAATTATCAACTGGATTTAGTGAATGACACAATTTCTTCCTTATTAAACTATAATAGTTTATTTCATATCATACAGCAACGTTTCGGGAGATTTCCCCCATCTTCAGGCTGTTGATAACAAAAACCTATATTTGACATATAATTTTCTCCTATTTGTCTTACTTGCTAATATATTATAATATTAATGTCATTATTGAGTAAAAACTTTCTAATAGTCATACATTGTAGGAGAATAATTATATATAAGTATATTAGCAAGTAAGACAAATAGGAGAAAATTATATGTCAAATATAGGTTTTTGTTATCAACAGCCTGAAGAAATTGTGTCATTCACTAAATCCAGTTAATACCATAAGAATCTTCCAGTTAAAGGATTATTAAATTTATAAGAATTATCAAATTTTGATGAACGAATGTATTAATATTTATTATTTTAAATATGCTGCACCAGGATAGCTATTTAATTTTTCTTTTCTAACGATTAGACGGCTAAGAATGTCCGATATGACGATAATTTGTGGGGTATTAGAAGAGGAAAATGGTGTAAAAGTAGCATCACATAAAATAAATCTTTAAGTAACTGTAAGTTCTCTCCACGGCAAGTTTTTAGAAATTATTACCCGCCAAGGGTCAACTAACTAGCTGGAGCCAGCACCTTTCCGAGAAATTCCAGAATGAAGATAGTTCAGCTTTAAGATAAAATGAACTCCGACCTCTGGTAGGAATGTTTTTTCAACGGTACTGGGAACTTCACAACTACCCAAGGCGGAAGATTGGAATAGTCTAAGAGCCTCTTACAACTTTCATCTAGTTCCAGGCAGTTCTCGCCGCTGTTCAAGAACAAGGTTTCTCAGTCCTAGGATAAGTAGAACAGGGAAACTACTGTCTGTGTCTGGTCAACCAATCCCGGCTTATGTTAATATTAGTATGTTTTATAAAGAACTTCTCTTCTACTAGCAAATCATTGTACATCTAATGTTTAGAAAGTGGCATATGGTCCATTTCATCAAATCCCATCTTTTAATTTCGCTGACGGGAGTATGAATGTATTTTCCTTAACCCGGGAGATATGTACCCTGAGAATTTTGCTCACAATATTCCATTTGTTTTGTTTATACTTTTATCTACCTTCCACTAATCCTTTGATGTTATTATTGCCGCTTGTTCATGTTAATCCTTCTTTTACATCTCCACCTAAACTCAATTCAGTTTCACTCTGGCCTCCTCATGAAGACAAGAGAGCATTTCTCTCATCCGTACACTTCTAACGTGATATTTTTTCTTTCTCATTTGAGCATTTAGCTCACCTGGACAGCTCCTGCGTTTCTCATTTTAAATTATAAACGGAAACAAGAAGATCTTAGATATTTTACGAAATCTGGATTCTTCAGCCCCTAGTGGAAAAGCTACAATTTACAATTTCAATTTCAAATTGTATCGAAAGTAATCTTAAACATTTTTTCATCATCACATCAAATTGTATATACAAATTAATACAAATTGTCTACTCTTAGGGAACAAAATATTAGGACACTCCTGCCGGGTTACACACTCTATATTCTCCCTAATTCTGAAGAAAGTTGGTGGCTAATGTAAGAGTGATCTTGTCTCAATTGTATCTCAATGATCCTATACCAATTACTAGCTGCGTTCCCCAAGACCCCAGAAGTCTTGGATTCGATGGTGCGATTTGAGACATGACGTAGATCAGACTGGTGGAGCTGCAAGGGAAATGCAGGAAATCTACGAAAAATGAACCCCTTTCATAAGGGATCCGGTTTGAATTCGTGGAACAATTCCAAATAGAACTTAAAGTTTTTTAAAAGACTTAGGTGTCAACATTTAAATAATATTGCGGTCTTGGCCAAGAATATTATTCTGGACTGCCATCTTCATCTACATGATAATTAGGTTTTAGGATATTTACTAATATTTATTTGCTTTCAACTTATTGATTTGTTTTAACTTCACTAATGCCACTATTATTTTATTATATTTATTCATACCTTCGTTTATTTTATCAAGTGAATTTAATGAAAGTTCTAATATTTGATGACTTCATAAATCTAAATAAAATTGTACAATAAATTGAATATCTGAGATTGGTCACTGGAAAATAGTAATACGCGGTGAATGGAAGGGGTATTGAGAGAATATAAAATATAGGGCGAAAAGGAAAACAACAAGAAAAGAAAGAAAAAAGAAATTATGGACAAGGGGAAAAAAGTAAACAATAAAAATATGTGAGAAGATGGTTGGGGTGAGATCAGAGAATAACACAAATATGTTAAAACACGTTTCGTGTAAATAAGTTAAAATTCGTACGAACGTTTCGGCCTTTATAGCCTTCTTCTGGGCTAAGAACAAAAAACAAAATAACTACCAATGAACAAAAGGAAATATAGAATAATTAACGTAAATAATTGTACAGAATGAAAATAGATAAAAATAATAATCAAAGAAGTGGGAAATAAAAAGTATGTATAAGTAACTAAACATGTAAGTAATATAACTTAATTAACGAAATAAAAATATAATGCAAAGAAACAACAAAACTTGATATTTTAATTTAATAGTAATAATTTAGAAATTAAATTTAAAATTATTATTAAATTAAAATATTCATGTTTCGTTGTTTCTTTGCATTATAAAACATTTTGATAAAGAGAACTTTCTGAGATCTTACTTAAAAAATGAAAATTACAATTTTATTTATATAGATGTATATATGATATGATCGAGTACTTACAGCCTTAATACTTATAGCTCTTCAGTACAGCAGTTTTTATTATTTTATTAAAAGTTTTAAAATATTAAAATAAAAAAAAATTGCAACAGAAAGCTGTATGTACTTCGCGAATGTTTTCTGAAACAGTAAAACATGTTTCATAAAATTATTTTGAACAAATATTTTAAAGTAATATAATTCATATTTAATCATACAATCTTATTATCCATTTATTACACTAGCCTTACATTTGTGAGTTGTAGAGATTTCCATTGTTTTATTTGTATTTGAACAAAGGAAAGAAGAGTGATATATAAAGTACTCCTTTGTGCTGGGAACAAAATATCGTTCCATCTGCAGAGAATATAACTCTTAGGGAGACCAGTGGTGTTATAAAGAGGACACGAGTGGTATAAAGAGGATATCCGAATGGAAGCGCTGTGTAGGAGATGTATAGCCCTGTTTTGCGGGAGGGTCCGCTACAATATATGTATATAGCCGGAGGTGACAGCCTGCTAATCGATTAGTGGCCCTTGATACTATCGATAGCGGCAGGATATCTGCTAGGATCCGTTATTTCCTGCTTCCTTCTGCTCCCTCAACCCTCACCAAAGGCTCGCCAGATATTTCAGTCATTGGGCCGTCCAAATTTTAAAATTAACGAATTTTAAATCGTTCTTCGATTAACTTTAGTTACTCATAAATTATTTTAAAAAGTAATATTTTTCTATCAATATACATAACGTATTTAACTTTCAGTTGAACCCCATTTTATTATTAAAACAGGTATATAAAAAGAAACTTTTTGATCATTAGGATTTTCAGTTTGCAGCAAACCGATTAACCCAAATGATCAATAATAAACTCTCTTTTATTGGATCAGTTACGTATTTTTCGCAAATTTGTGATTTGTAATACAAGTATTCTAGTACAAAATAAAAAAAAAAAATCAAGGAACCTACGCAACCCAACCTATCAGCTCAAATTTATTTTTTCAACTTTGACAAATTACATAATTTGTGTTACTGTAAAAAAGATGGGCTCTCTCTCCTTCTGATGTTAATAATAAAGTAATAAACTAAATTTAAATTTATTTCATCAACTATAAATACATTGTCCTGTATCTCAAATTTGAATTGTTATAGAAGAGTTCGATTTGCGCCATTACGTGAACTAAAAGTCCATTTGTTAACATAAAAAATTGATGTTTATAGATTGAATACTCCAGGATCTATAAATGATTTTCTTGAATTTTATCCTACGACTGAAATTACGTATTATGAATTAGTGAAAAATATTTTCGTGACGAAAGAAAACAGAGAACAAATTTGGTACAACACACCAAAAAATATGTAGAACATCCTGTTAGAGCCCAAAAGTTTATTTTATTTAATGTTTATTTACTTGCAACTGGTTTATATTTTTTTTGTTAGTTATAAGTTTATTTTTTATTTATTTGTTTAATCACTCTCTTTCTCTTGCATCGAGCTTCCCATTTTTCTGTTTGTTTTGTTTCCTTATTTCTTTTTTGCTCTCACTAACGGAGCACTAATTTTTTTTATAAAGAAAATTCTTTCATTTCTGTATTTATATCCAGAGATTTTTTAATTTCACAATTAATTCTTTTATTTTTGCTTCATTGTTCATATTTTAATTTTATTAAATTGTATATATAATTCGGATTTTTTTTTTATTCTTTAATTTTCTTCATTATTTTGTTTTTTGTTACACTCATTTCAGGTCCTCCGTTTTATTTAATCCGAACCAGCGAAAATTCACTCTGGAGAAGACAATTGTTTTTCATTAGTGAAATCAAATGTTGTTAAATCAGGTTTTGGTTATAGTGCAGTCCAATCCATTCCGCACTGTACAGTGTTTTGCTTGTTGATGACTTTCATATATGGAAACTACAAACAGTCACCAAAATCCAGTAAATGTTTTAATTTTAGGTTTCTCCTTTTCAGAATACAGTAAATCAATATATTGAAAACATTTTGTGCAGTAAAAAAGTTATTTCATGTTACGTTAACAAATTACCAATTTTTACTTTATTTGTTTACCTTTTTTACTTCTCTCGTTATTATCCAGTAAGGGGAAGTATTGCGACCATGAGAATTTCGAATTCGAGTTTTCGGCAAAAATACACGCTTTGAGGTCTCTTGTACTCAAATTAGTCTGCGTGTATGCATTTGTATATGTAAGGTCAGGCTAGCTCAAACAAAATTTTTTTCTAAACCGAAATTTCATATTCATGGACATCTGTCTCCATCTCACACTTTTATGAGTAATAAAAAATGAATGAATATGAACTATCATTTAATAATTATTTGATAAGGAAGGATTTGATAATTATCTTACGGAGATAAGAGGGAGACTATTTTTTACAAGCTGCAAACACGTTTCTGAAAATAAACAGTTGAAAATATAAATTAGTAGAAGGTAATGAAGAATGATGAAAAATGAAATTAAAGGTTTTTTTTCCTACCATGAGTTTAAGGGTGAAAATGGCTGGTACATCTCTAGAACACTTTTCTATTTTATCAGTATAATAATTGTTTTTACACTGTAGTTATTAATTAGTAAGTTTATTTTAATTTCACTTAACATATTTATAAGCCTTTCAGTTGGCATAATAACTAACTTAATAAAATCATTTCTTAGTGTTTTTATTACGGGTTCTAAAACAGATTAGCATTGAATAAATGGTTAAGAGCAAAATGTAAATTTTAGTAAATTTCTATACTATTTCAAAACAAATATGTTAAAATCGACAAATAATACTAAAAGTACTTTTCTGAAAACTTTACAAATTGGGGTTAGCCGATCTGTCAACTGAAAGGTACATTTGGAAAAATAGTACGATAAGGTAATACCATGGTGCATAATATAGAAATATCTGTTCTAAAATGAGTGAGCATTGATTTCAAATCAACATAGGATAGATATCAAGTGTAAGTTGTAAGATGGTCGCTCGGCACCCCATTTTTTGCCCAAATGTGAACAAAACAAGTGTAAAACATATAAAGATGTGGAAGAAAATTGTGGTAAGTTTTGGTTATTAATATATCTTATTGCTTTTATATTATTTATATATTTGTTGTCTGGCTGTGAAGTCTGGGGAGCGGCATCCTTTACGAAAAGGAAAGAAATACAATATAAAATATGAAGTAGAAACTAAATTTTCAAAATGAAGTCGTAAGCATTGAAGTTCTCCTAGGTTTGTAAGAAACAGCCCATTGTATCGGGAATTACAAATAGAGACAATAAAGATATTACACCCTATAGTTATTATAGTCCCAGTTACCTATAGTTAAAGTAGAAGTGACCTACAACTTGGAAGACCCAACCACAACCCGAAGATGGAAGCCCAGATAGCTGCAGAACATCTTGTTATAAATTCTATATTTATCAGTTCTGTTATTGTCACTCTAAAATTCTATTTTATCTTAATTTTTTTTCTTAAATTAACTTTATTTTTTCCCATTAGAAGTCAATTATTTATTTTGTTAAAGCCATTAATGTCATTGTTTTTTTATTAAGTTTACTTGTATCTTTTATTAAGAATTATGATTTAAATCTATTTATTTTATTTTTTTTTTCAATTTATAACATGGTATATAGTTATGAGTGTGTTTTGTATGAGGCTATACCTCCCTCCCGTAAACAATTGTTAAAAAACTAAAAATGTACCTCTTACATTGACCACGTAAATCCCACCAGGACGATCTGGTATTAAATAAATAAATACAAAATAAAATATATTTTTATTACTTTTTATATTTATCGATTGTTTTGATTATATTTGATATTATTTTATAATTATTAATTTAATATTTTTTAAACTTTGTACGCATGTGTTTTTTTACAATATTAATAGATGGTAAATGTGGACCTTGGTAGGTTTTATGTATGTATATATTTTTTTAATGCATTTAGAAGTTTAATAAAAAATATATACTTTTGACATAAATTTATTTCTATGTTTGATGGAATAAAGAGAGAAAATTTTTAGAATTGAAATAATGGAAAAATGAACAGATTTAAAGAACGATACAAAGCTAAACAAAAATTAAAATGTGTAAGGGAAGAAATAATAAATAATAAAAAAAGGAAAAAAAAACTTGTATAACTTTAGTATATAATGAAAAATTTTAATAATGTGACAATTTCAAACAAAATTATGCAGTGACTATTTATATTAAAAGCATAAGAAAAAAATTGTGCTTTACTAGTCATATTTATGCTATGTATGAGGCAAACCCCAATGAACTTGGAAAGCAAAACATTTGTAATAAAGTGTTTTTCTCTCTTTATTAAAAAGGATGGGCTTAGTTTTGTTCATAAGGATTTTTGGCTCAGTATTTTTTATTGCTATTTAGCAATAAAAAAATTAATTCCACGTAAAAAAACGAACAACTAAAATGAAGTTTTTTACATAATGCCCACCTAATATTATACAACGGTTTTCCTCTGTCTTTGTGATCACGATTGGATGAATAAAACCTACTACGACAGACATAATCATATTTATAATATGATGCTTAAACTCTTCATAGAAAGCAACAAACGATTATAGTTATGCCAATAAATTTAGGAAGACATATAGCAGTCGCTAGGCCATATATTACTTGACACAGTTCTGAGCTGAACCAAGCCTGACATATGATAGCGGAGCCGAGATAGCATGTCTGGCTAATCCAATGATTTTTTTTATTTCGGCTCCTCCCTCTCCTCCCCCCCCCCCCAACTCCGTCAGAATATTATACCAGGGGCTTATCGCGCCCGTAGCTCTGAAGGGTGGTAATATGAGGGGGATTGTTCATGGAGTATACGTTCGTTATATCTAAAAGACCTCACCTAGTGTTTTATACCCGTCCATTAACTGATACCTACACGCTACGAGGGCTCATAATATTTTCTTATTAAACTTTATTACCTTATCAACCCGGAGATGGCCCACTTCGATATAGCAATAAACAAAATTAGGATTTGGTAAAAATTTCATATTTGGATATTTTTAGTCTTATACTCCATACGTTTCGTCTTATAGAGGTACTGTTCGCTCCACGTACTACGGCGATCAATTTCCAATATATTTCAAATATTGTACATATTAGCAGTATCTAATATTGAAGTGGATTATATAATTATAATAATTAGGACATAAAAATAAATGTATGAAAAAAAATTATATTAGAAATAAAACGTATAATGACAAAAAAAAATAATAAAGAAAATAGATAATTGAAAGAAAAAATGAGATAATAAACAAAATAAAAGGCAAAGAATTTAAAATATTTATTTTTAAATAGAACCATCTAAGTTATTTTCCTTTAAGTGGTACGCTACACTGTCAAAACATTAGTCTTGGTCATCTTGTTTCTTTTAATTATGATTTAATCAGTTTCATTGGAAATAAGGTAGTGGTATAGCCGTTAGGATAATATACATTAAACCTGAAATTGGAGCACGGGTTGGAATCCAGCCGTAGTTCTAATTTATTTATTGATAAATATTACAGTCTACTGTGGCATACTGGGCTAGGCCGCCAATTAGCAATAGTGATATAATTGATCGCATTCACAGCAAAATAACAAATAAATGAAAAATTAAATAAAAATTAATAACAAAATATATATAAGAATACATAAAAATGTAAACAAATAAGGTATATAAAATATTGTACATTATTTTATGCAATAAAAACATACATAAAGAA
>NW_027111618.1:247938-254806 GCF_000696795.3 Halyomorpha halys
CTGACCAAATCACCTCTATACACAACAGTTGTTCTTTTTACAACCCACTATACATCCATGTATAGTAATATAACAGATTTATTTATTTTTTTAATATATATATAATTTAAAAAAATTGTATTTTTAAAAACAGGAAAAACCTAATCAAAATATATAATAGATAAATAAAATTTACATCCATATTAATATATTCGATATGTAGACGATAGATCTGGGGACCTCCGAGCCTATTCTACCCTAAGCGTAAGAGATAGAGCTTGGCTCTTCCAGATCCTAGCCTTCTCGCCGTGTCACTAGTACTATGCCAGTGGAGGCTGAGTAAGTGCGTTAAAGCAACAGATACTGTTCATTAGTGGAGAATTTGGCTATTTGGCCAGATCTCCAAATGTATAATTTATTTTCCAAGGAGTCTCATGGCCAATGCCGTTTCAACCTCTGGGGTGGATTGAAGCGATCAGTGGAACTGAATAAGATCTATACTAAAATATTTAGATGTTTGGAAAGGTTTCTATAGACTTTAGAGAACTTGGTTGGTGTACATTAGACGTTTGTTGTCTATTGAGAGATGAGGGGTCCTCCTAAGTGTTCGGCATGATTTCAGCTAGAGATACTAGATACCATACTAAGATATCTTTAAAATAGAAAAGATATAAGAAAAAATGGAAGTTAGTAAAGTGGAACTTATTTTCGCAAATACGGGGTTTGAATTTGATTTCTTCGTTTTCTGGACATACTCCAGAAAAACTCGCTTAGTTTCATGCATTTATTTTTATAGTTATCTTAATTTTTATTTTCAATTTTTTTTTAAATATTGTGTATTATTAATTTACATAATATTTTATATTATGTTATTATATTATATTGATTATATTTTTTGTTCTAAAAAGTAAAAATAAAATCTATTGCCTAATAAACATTAATAAAATCTTTTAAAATTATTATAAATTTACTAATATTTAAGCTCTGATTGAGCTACTGAGAATTTTATGAAAAAATAGTATTTATATATTTAAAATAATTAAACATCAATAAATATTTTAAACATTAAACACTACCAATTAAAAATTATAGATACAAAAAAAACTCAGGGTGTGTACTGAGAACCAATATTACCACAAAAACTATTTGGATAATTGATTAATTGGATTTGGAGAAAAAAAATTAAGTTCTCATATGAATTCCGCATTAATTAATACTTAAATTATTAAAGTCTAACTACAAAAATAGTTTTATTAACTTAAAGTATATTTCTTATATAAAGAAAACATATGATGATAAGTAAAGGTAATTGAAGTTTTATACGACTTAAGCAAACGCAGCTAGTAATTTTCCCTAATGGAATACTTTTTTTTCAGGATTGATTTTTTTTTATTTTGTGGAGGATGGGTTGGGCTGACAGTCAGTAACGATGCAGTGGCAGATATCGACAGGAAAAATGACAGGTGCCTTCAATATCACTAACAGCCGTATAAAGCCTGTATGTAATAAATAATAAACCGCCAAACAGTCTACCTTGGTATGGCATTAGGGCTTATTGTTTTAATATACCTACAATACAAAGGAAGGTTTGTAAATATTTTATATTTAGATGGTTTATATATGTTCAAATTTAATGTTTTATGCTTACTGTAGAACATAGTTTAAATTAAAATGGTTTAAAGTTATATTCATATTTATATTAAATTTAAAAATATATTTTATGTTTATATTTATATTAGTCATATTTAGAAGATATTTTATATTTAGATGGAGACTGGAGAAATGATTTTCCTATTTAAGTATGAAATTAAAACTAAATCTAGTTAAATACTTATTTTATTGGATTTTTAAATATTTATTTGGAATCTAAAAAAAGTTATATATTTATAATCATTACTTCACTATTTTTTTTTCATTTCATTATAATTAGAAGATATTTTGTTATTTATGGGTCGTATATTTCTGTATGTATATCCATGGAAATCAATTTTATTATTTCTTCAGTACATACGTATAGACTTATTGATCTCTATATCTCAAAGACAGCAATACCTATGAAGTTAAAATTATTAATAGTAGTTCCTCTTCCGCTGAAAATGTACAATTAGCCTGGGTTAAGAAAAATTAAGATTTTTTTAAGTGGTTTGAAAAAAATGATTTCCAAAACGACGTTAGAGAGACGGGTAATAAAAACCCTCCTTAGTACGAGACTCTCGACTTGTATGTAAATAAATTATGTTTATAAATATTCATTCCTTGGAGAGACAGAAAACTAATTAGTTTGTTAACAAGCAATTATTCAATTTAGTCTGAAGTTGAAATGGAAAATTGCCAATACTACACAACCATAAGTTTCAATATATTCTTAATTGCAGTGTAGGGTGGTCAACATGAAACGAACAATAGTTTTCAACCATTTATTCGCCGACGTGTAATATTCAGTTACAATCCATCATTTTAATACTACATTTTTGGCTTCAGATATTAATTTGACTGTAAAAAATCATAAAATTGTTTTAATACTCTAGGAAATAATGATGTGCCGGCAATGGATAAGGAAAAAATCAAACAGAAAGAAATTAACATTTCAGTCTTTCTTAAACTGACATTTGAGCTGTAGTCCTTTTTTTATAATTATATTTTCTTGTTAAGTTCGTTTAAGTTAATATGAAATCGTAACATTCCTTATATCTTAGTCGAATATTGGTATATTTCTCCCTAGAACACTTGAATTATAATTATTTAATTATTTGTTTTATTATTTCAAATTTCTTTTGTTGAAGTACAGATGCCTATCGCCATCGAAAGTAAAGCTAGTTGATTGTACTATAATGTAGTTGGTAATGTCCATCTTCATATGAACACCCGTTTCCATGATATTCGCCAAAACCAATATACAAAATATTGACTTTTCGTTATTCAAAAGAAAATATTGCTTTACAAAAAACTGTATTTCAGGAACCAATGATGGTAAAGAGCTTGTATTATAGAAACTATATTCTACTGTAGTTGACTTTTCGTTATTTAAAAGAAAATGCCGTTTTATAAAACACTGTATGACGGGAACCATTGAATGTAAAGAGCTTATATTATAGAAACTATATTCTACTTATTTAGTGTTACAGGTAGCTTATAGGATATAAAACTCACCATGAAAAATGAGCTAACAGTTTTGGTTTTCTTTGAATGAAATTAAGTTCACGGAGCGAGCACCTCAAATATTTCAATATTTACTTTTTAAGATAATTTACTGAATCCCTCGTATAGTCTAGATAAAAATTGATTTCTATTTCTAATAGCAAATAACAAACAATTTTTTCTTTACTTGAAAGACTAAAAAAATAATTTCTTTTAATTTTTGTAACAGCCGCCACCTTTTATTCCTGCTAGCCATGGTTAGCAGAGTCATCAATTTTAACTCTTGTTCGTAAATATCTTTCTTTAATTATAAAAATAAAAAATTGGATTGAAATAGCTTCCTTTTTTCTCCTCTTGTGCGTTTGTCCTATAAGAGGAAAGGATATAGAGGACTTGAAGGTGTGCAAGGACTTGCCAGTAGGATCAAGAAGGGCTGAGGAGTTGTGAACTTGTTGCCAGCCCAATAAGGGCAGTTAGCCAGTTGTGAGACCCTTCCCTACCTCCGTTCTCTCAGCACAACTATATCACTAGCTTCAGCATATCTCCAATTGTAAATATTATGTAATATTTCCATAATAAAGAATAATATAATAATATTCCATAGAATATTATGAATTAGTGAGCAATAATTTATTTCCAATATTTTCTTTATTATGGTGTTTCTTATCCTTACTTTTTGGGACTTTTTCTTCACCTGCAAAAGCCTTACTTCACAACGTCAGGTGTTTTTACTTATATAAATACTAATTAATTCTTATTTTTATTAGCTTATTATATTGTTTTCTAATCAGCTATTTTTTATATTATTGCCTGTATTTATTTTTATTAATTTATGTATAATTATTGTAAATGAAGTATTGATTTCTATGTTTATTAGTTAATGATTGTAAATATAGTCTAAAACGAGATTGATCCTTACCATCTATGCAATATTCTCTCGGAATTTAGTATCTGAAGAAAATTCTCTTGTAGCTTGCGCGGTTATAAAGCATATTATTTTTGTATGCTTTTGTTATTTAATTTATTTGTAATAATTCTATTTTATTAACTCATTTTACTTTAGCTTTATTTTATCTAAAATTTTGATATTATTGGCCTTATATAGGAGTAATATCTATTGGTTTTAGGTGTATAAGAAGACATTATTACTTAAGAAGAAAATAAAACGATGAATAATAATTAACAAGCTGTAAGGTAAACGTGGTTATTAAAGAAATCGAATAAATTAAACTGATGTACTATTTTAAAAACATTATTTTTAAGAATTTTACCATTTTAAACTTCATGAGTGATTTTTAAGCTCTGTTATTAATATTGTGTGAAAAAAATTGTAAAATATTTGATTAAATAAAGACATTCCTTACCTGCAAATGTGAGGATCAGTAGAAAATAAGAGACGCAAGTGTTACTCATCTCAACATGGCCGCTGCACCATCACCACCCAGCCCCATCACCTCCCTGTGACATGAAAATATATATTTTTAATATTAATATATTAATTACTTTAATTATCACACACGTATAATGTGTAAGTTTTATGAAAATCATGCGTCATATAATTGCTTATAATAATCTAGAATTAAACTTTTAACACGTAATGTGAATGAATTGAAATGATAAAAGTTATTAGTATCTATGGATATGTCATCAAGAGCAGAACCAAAAACATAACATGCAAAAAACAGCCCTGAATTTTATCTGATGTTCAGTCATTGCGTAATATAATATATCGAATTTACATTATTTAATTAAATTCATTTATTTCTAACGGTGTTCTGAGGTTTCACCCCTGCGTTACATTTAATATTATCACATTTATTATAAAGGTACTTTGGACCATACATAACCTGTTTTTATACACGTGAGTTTATAATCAAGTGCATCTGATTAACGCAACATTATCCGAAATTTATCTGAAACGACAAAAGAAATAATCACTATAAAAAAATTACTGAACGACAGAAAGAGTAAACTTTTATGACACTATACTAAAAAAATATTTTTATAAACGTGTTATATTTAAATTCGTTAATGAAAAAGTTTATGAATCTTTAGCTTGTACGATATTATAATTTCCATCTCCGTATGCTATACATATATATTGGTTTTCTCTAATTTACGAGTACTACTAAAAAAGAAAAAGCTTTCTGTAATGTTGAGTTTTGTTTATTTTAGTAATTGTTTTTTTTTAATATATAATACATGAAGTTAGTAAACTCTTTTTTAAATTACCAAACAAAAAATATGATGTAGATTTACCTATATTTCTTTGATTCTTTTAACCTTAACCTGATGAAGTAGGGGTAGAGAACCATATTCCAGTGTTATGAAGTTGTAATAATTAGTAGAAACATAAAAAATGTCTTAAGTCAATCACTTTTGAGCCATATTTAGGAAGTTTTGCGTGGTAACTTGTTTTGTGGTAACTTGAACGTTAAGTCCAAGTTGAAAGCGGTACTGACTACACTTGCCACTGAGTTAGAGCCTGCTACCACCATCTACAAGAATGTAACCATACAGTGTATACCTGGACACTGTGGGATACTGGAAAATGATTTTTCTGATATGCTAGTGATAGAAGGTTCCTCATTGCCCCAAGTCACCTCCACACAGAGTCTGGAGGAAGTTAAAACCATAAGCAAAGCGTCGGTTCAGCAGAGATGGAATGATGAGCATCCGAACTTCGAATCCCAGGATCCATACTACTAACTTTACAGAAAAGAGCAAGTCCTGATATTTCGCCTAAGGACTGGACATAACCTGCTCGACGCTCTCCTTCATTAAAAATTCAAAATAGGTTCTAGCCCTCAGTGTGAATGTGGAAGGGGAGAACAGACAACCGAGCACATTCTTCAATCATGTGTTCTAATGAAGTAAAAACGAAAGCAGAGGTGGCCTGGACCTACTGACTTGGTGACCAAGTTGGATCTCAGGATTACCGCTGAATTTATTTTGTAATTTACAGAATATCGAAGAAGAAGAAGTCAACCACCATATCTATCTAACCTAAATAGCTAACGATTTGCAACCCCCCAAGAAGCACTGTGGTAGTTGCATACCATAGTACTTCTGGGGCTCAACACACAAAACCAAGTAGTCTGCGCTGAGGAGTTGTATAGAATGCGCATTGAAATATACGAAAACATACGCCTATTTATTTATATATAACATATTAATTATGTACATTCATATATAAATATATTAATTTTTATATAAGCACTTACGCAGTCTCAAAATTAAAATAATAAATATACCTAAAACTATATACTATATAATTAATATGAAATAATATAGTTATCAATGAGACTGAGAGCTTTATTTGAAACTGTCTGTATTGATTTTACCACTGATAAAACTAAAATAAAGTTTAGAATGGTAGTTATATATACATAGTGGAATGTATTTTAGATTTGTATGCGCGACTTAGAGTTCCAAGAAAAAAACAGTGTTTATGTTAATATATCTAATATGAAAAGGATGTATTAACTGCCAATTGTTTATGTCTTCTCAACGTCACAATATGAGAAAGATGAACTGAAACGAAAACAATCTAAGAATCTATTTTAAAGTAGGAAAAAAAAAAAATTCAAGATAAATTATTTATCTTCTGTATGTATATAAGAATCACGCTTTTCCATCCTCTTCGGGACTTCGTCGGATAAGCGGGAGAGCCGATATAAAAGAAAAAAAATTAATTTAACTCATGTATTACATACAAATGTAATACAAAACGTTTTATATATTTATAACT
>NW_027111618.1:254886-272861 GCF_000696795.3 Halyomorpha halys
ATTAATATAAGATGAAATAATAATTAATAGACCAATATAAAATAATTTAATAACAATAGTATTCACAAAGTCAGACTTCTTTTTTTTAATTTTTCTTTATTTATTTTTACGACAGGTTAATTCGGAGAGCTGGTTGGAGATGATTCTACATTAGGTGCTGTTACACTATCTTCCTTTAGATTTTCTCATTCAGGTAAGACTGTAGAGGATATAGCTAGAAACAAGACTCCCTTTTTTCTGTACCATATTAAGCTCATCGGGAGATGAGAAAACAGATTGGGTTGCTTCTTCTAGCCCTCGAAGAAAGACTAACCCACTCTACCCTAAGGGGTTGGTCTATCTTATCCAGTCGCTCTTGAGATGCTGCTATTTAACCGGAGTCTTCCAACATGTAACTTTTTATTGATCAGAAAGGCTAGAGAGCGAAAATATTTTTGAAACAGTTGGACAAGTAATGCTCTCTAATGTTTCATGAACATCAGATCGAACAAATAAATATTTTTATTCATTGTGGACTCTACTTTTTTTTTTTAATCAAAAAATCATCTGCAAAACACAAGAGCCATAAAACATACTCATACTATCCCGTATTTACTCATACATGAGATTTTCCTGAATTTAAGAGGTTTTTCGGTCAACGGGGATTATTTGGTTGGCGTCATCTAGCATCGGGTCACCTATCAACTGTCTATTCACCATTAGTCGTTCGTTTTGTTCTTTTACCAGACCCCGTCAGCTTTCGTTATGTAGTGCTAAGATATTTCATTTTGTTTGTGATTAATGGCACTGCGACCGATAAGTGCCATTGTAATATTCAATTCAACTAAGGTTGGACTATTCGATCACCTCCTCTTTGCGCACAGTTCTAGTTGATGATATCCAAAGGGGAGACGTCACTTTTGATTTCCCTTAATTTGTTATCAGAAACATTTTCCTACGTTTGTCTTCATTCTAGTTTAATCATCTGCTTAATGAGGGCAATGATATCATCGACAGGCAGGATATGGAATTCCTTCAGAAACCTTTGCTGTCCTATCAAGATTTTAAAAATACTATTAGATATAATTTTGTATATTATACATAATCTATTATATTATATAGAATCTTCTCACTTGTTCAAGACTGATTTTATTGTTTAAACAAATAAATTTGTTTCTGACATTCTTTATTGTTACTTTAAATGGCCAAAGTTTCGACCAACCAGGTCATCCTCAAGTCCAATCTTAAATATATACTTACACCTTACATCCAAGAATTGAAAACATTTTGCAGGCTTTCTGTCAATTTATCACAAAATCAATAAAGTAAGTCAAATTAACCTATTTTGTTACTATTCCATTAAATTGTAAACCTTTTAATTACAGATTAACTCAACAATAATATCAAACAATATTTGTTACATTTTAATTTAAACAGGTTAAAAACATTGTGTGATAAGTGAGTGATAATAATGTTTAGTTAATGTGTAAGATTTTTCAATTTTAAAAGAACAGTGACAAAATAGGTCGATTCCACTAAATTTATTTACCAGGCAGAATATAGCTACAAAAACCTATTAATTGTTGGATGTGAAGTGTAAATTTATTACTTGGTTAAAAGATGAAAAATCAATTATTAGCAATATTTAACAATTATTATATATATCTAAAAATATATATATTCCCTACCTACCTGACTCAAAACCTATAAATATACACAAGATAGGAAAAGAATGTGGACTCTTGGCACGAGCTGTCACTGTTCGATAATGATGGAGCATACCCTCCGGAAGAACACTTCCCTTAAAGGTTATCACCAGGTTGGTAATACCTTTCCGACTGTTATAATATTTCAAAGAGGTTAGGCACTTATTGGTTCCGGTAATGGCCACTATAAAAAAGTAATAGCGGCTGTTCTACCGGATAAGGCCGCTGTCATTTAAATATTTTCGAAGGTGGCTCTAGGATATTGGGGTCGGGATCTTATACTCAACTGGAACCTATTATATATTTTATTTTCGATTATAATCATCAATATCTATCCTTCCTGTAAAATATTTTAAGTCTTATTAAAAAGTATTCTTACATTCTCTATTCAATCTGAATATTTGTATTAGATAACCTATTTATTATTTTATTATTATTAAGAAATTAATTTTTATTCAGGTGGATTACCTTAGACATTCTCATAATCAGTTTTTTATAACGTATATAGGAAGAGTAGATATTATTAATATATTTATCTATATCTAACAATTTTAAGATAAAATATTTTAATACATCTATGTATTAATATGCAAATCATTAATACAATTATTGGAACCTTTTTTATTCCATATTATAGCAAGTCATTGATTTAAATATTAATTCGGCGTTTGTTTTTACAAGGATTGTTTAAATTAAACTTAATCAACAATTTAACAATCAAGTCTCCTATAAGCGAATATTCGACCATTCTATATACTACAAATCCTGATATTACAATAATAGATACTGCAATGAGGGACTATTTAGGTACACTGAGCATGTAACTAAATTAAAGCAGCAGGATAATTGTATCTCTTATGTATTTTAGACTTTTTTTCATAGCCAAATGATCAATTTAACATATTCTGATTGTCAGCTTTGTACCTGGATTAAAAAAAAACAAAACAGAAAATATTAGATTCATTATAGCATAAAAACTACTAATGCATTTATTAAAGACAGTTTTTTTTTCTAGTGCAGGCATATTCTACATAAAACAATAAAATGTTTTCGACATTTTGTTTTCTTTAGTGATGGATCAAAACTACTGAACTGTACACAATCATTCCATTACTTTCTAAATCATGGATATAACGTTTTTTAATGATTGTGGATATATATAATTTTTTTTTAAATAAAAATATGATAAGATAACATAAAAAAAAAAATTAAAATAACATTTTTAACAGGAGGCGTAAGAGTTCTATTTCAGTGGTACCGTTGTGGTGATAATTGCTAATTTATATTTTTAAATTCTAATTTATATTTTTCTAATTACACTTTTTGGTCTTTTATGTATATAGGTGTGTTTATTTAAATGTAATCAGTCCCTGGCATATGCCCACCTTAAATATACAATTTCAGTTTCGTACGACTTTTCGTATCTGAGAAGGCTGATACACACCCGGAACAAAAAAAAAAAAATATTGAATTTTATTTTGGTCATAATTTATAATGTATGAAATAAGATGTTTGGCGACGTAAACGAACGATTAACACTCAAAAGTGTTGTAGAGTTTATTCAACGATCTTGTTAAAATATAACGGGGATGAAATTCAATTAACTGATAGACTTTAGTGGCTATGGAGACAGATATAGAGAGCGACAGTGACAAGACTAAAAACCTCAACGACCATCATCGACCAAAGCATACAACCTCGTTTTAATTAAAGCTCGGAGACCGTTTAATCAGTTCCCTCTTCTCGTTTCCACTCAGCCACTCTGCCCTCGCTTTCTCTCTTCATTTTATTTTTTCAAAACTATCAAACAGTTTGAATTAAGCTAAAAAACTGTTTTCGAACTTCTCAGCTAAACTATATATTAATGATGCACTTTTATTTTTATTTTTTAAAAACTATTTGTCAGTCAGATCCAGATACATTTTATATATTTTCTAATAAAAAATCGCAGTCTCAAGTTTACATTGATTTTTTCAATATTAATTTTAGGAAATAAACACACAGTAAATATGCTCTTTTCATATTTTTTGCATGCGAATTTCTTTAATATTGATTTTTAAGATGCAAGATCGATAGGTATTTTGCAAACAAAAAGTAGTTAAATTGGAATTCAGTAGTCTTCCCTGAAAAGTAATACAAATAACATAGTGAACTAAGTTGATACAGGTACAATATGCTTGAAAATAAAGTGACAATTTCCCACAGTGTTTTTAAACGAGACTAAAAATAAGGTGACTTTAAATTACATAAAGAAATTATAACTTTTTCTGATATATTAATAATAAACTATTAAATTTGTAAAGTTTTAACATTTTCTTTTTCTTAACTATCTCCTTTGAGCCGTTAGCAATGGAGTAACCTAGTTTAACAGTGATAATCTTTTTAAAAATAATTTTGTTGTAAAATATGAAATTATATATTTTAAGTAAAAAATGTCCTTATTAAATAAACTGTCAGGAATAAACAACATTTAAAATAAATTATCAAACATACTGCCAGGAATATTAAGTGCAAAAATAGATTTTGATGTTACGACTAGAATGGACATGAAAATGGCAAATAGAATAAAATATTAATTTTTTTTTATTTAAAAAAATGTGGGTTTTATGTGATAATATGGTCTCTGATTATGAAGTAGTCTTTTATATTGATACTTATAAACTAAAAAAATATTTTCAAACTTTTAAGCTCAACTACATAGTTTTAATTTTTTTTTTCAATTATATTTTATTATTTTCCAAGCAGTCCAAGATACATTTTATTTATTTCCTGTTATGGAGACATTTCATATGAACTCATTGGAGTCCTAAACCTCTATATCTCAAATTTTTACAATTATTTTTTGTGTTAATTATACAAACTAAATACAGTACAAATATATTCCTTTCAATTTTTTTATATAAGTGCTTTTTTTATTATAAATTCATGAAAAAAGAATAAATAGATGAATTTTAATAAGTTTTAGTTTGAAAAAATGCTAGGAAAAAATTTTTACAATGGATGATGTTAGAGGAATCATTGATTGCTGATAGTAAAGGTTATTGTAAATGATTTTATTGGATACGTAATGTGTTTATCTAAAAATAAAGATATAATGTTTAATTATTAACAGAATTTTAAACTGTGAAAATCGTTAAAACACCATCTTAGATTTTTTTAAATATACGTTATTCCGGGCTACCTTGGTTTGATTCATGCCAAATTTCAGCATGGAAAAATGAGGGATTTTAAAAATGACGCAGAATTGTTGATATAAGGTTATAAAGCTTATTATACGTGATTGTATTTAATGTTTAACATGAGCGATTACCCAAAAGTAAATAAAATATTTTTATTAGCTATCAATATTTAAACTCAAGAATATTTTCAAACCGTTTTTTAAAAATTATTTTTATTTAATCCTGGCTAAAAAAATGATTTGCTATAAAAATATCACTATAAATTATATAATTTGTAAAGAGGTTTTTTTTTTAATCATTGTTATTTAACCTTGCCTATCTTTTTGAAATTCAAGCCAAATTTAAACATAGAGAAGTTATAACAGTAAATTCAAGTTTTTGCAAATAAGAAAGGAATCTTTGATAGCTAATTTATAGCTTATTTAATATGTAACATGAACTTAGTAAAGTTCAAAGCATTCCTTACATTTTTCATTAATTTGTACTATTCGTTATGTTAAATTATATACCTATTGATATCAGTGATGGGCAAAAAGCAATTAAAATCACGATTCCAATTACTTTTCAATTACTATAATTTCAATTACAATTACTAATTTCAACTGTTTGATGAGCTAATGGAATATCATCTAAAATTACAATTAATTGTCCAACCAAAGTAATTCCAATAACTAATTACAGATAAATGTTATTACAATTACTGTTTGATCAACATTGATTGATATGAATAACTAGATTTTTTTAAATATTATTATTTATTACGTTAAAAATTAAGATAAATATTAATTTAAATGTTGGTAAGAATAACTTTCAACATTCTTTTAATGTTAATCATTTTAAAAAATATACATATTATTTGAAGGGAAATAAATATTTTTAGTTAATTCATAATTCCTAAAACTAATATTATTTCTACTATTTCAATTTTTGTTTGGGTGTTAAATTTAATTTTAGGGACACTACACCTCAAAATAAAAAACAAAACAATTATTTGCTATCAAAATTTTAACTCAAATCACAATTTAGATTTTGTTTTTAAATTTGTATTTAATCCGGGCTATCTTGGTGAGGCCCATGCCAAATTTAAAGGTTGCAAAATTATTACAATATTTTGAAAATAAGATTGGAATCTTTGATTACTCATTTTGATACTTTTTGCGCGTGGCTCTATCATGATTATCTTTAGCAAATAATTTTATCTAGTGATTAAACTTTTGAACTTTTTGTAATTTAAGAAGCTTTCTCGTGATCCAAAACGTGGTGAATCCAGCTATTTCCGATATTTTTAAAAATCTATGTTAAAAACTATAAAAAAACAATATTTAAATAGTGGATTTTTAGTATATTTAATTTGTACAAAATAAAAGAAATCTGAGACAAAAACATTAAAAATATACTTTTTACAGATTTGATTTTATACGTTACGATCCTTCACAATTTATGATCTGAGAGTACAGGAAACAAAATAAAATATTAATTAATACATTCATTTTTTAATATGCTTTTGACAGCATAATTAATACATTTGAATTGATCTAACTGTACAATTTGCAAAGATGTTCGTTCATAAATGTTTATTAATTTTTATCATTAATAATTTTATTTGCGACCAGAACGTACAAACTAATGTTTTATTGAATTAAAATAAATCAAATTGTGACAGTACATAATAATTTATCATCTAAATGTCCTAGAAAAAAATATTATTGCTCATAGTAAGCTTAAATAAAAGTGATGACGGCCAGAGGAAAGAGGGTTGAAAATCATGATCAATTAAAATTGGCTAGTTCTTTTTTGTGACTACTGCTGGAAGTAATGCTTATCAAGTAAAAAATGAACAACCATTCAGAGTGAAAAAAGTTTCACGAAGTCCAGAGATTCGGTTCTTTGAGCCATTCGTCGTTCTTTTTTTTTTTACTTCTTAATCAACGATCAGTTATTCAGCGAAAAGGGCTCTCTCTGACTCTTTTAATCACTTACTAAGATCGTTTAGCTAATTACTAATAGCTCATACCTGGTTTCTTTGTGTAATTTAAAATTAAAATATTTATAGCTTAGAGTCAATTATAAACTGATTAAAAATAAAGCCGGCAAAACTTAAAATCAACGATGTAGCTATAAACCAAAACAAAATTAAAACAAATAAATAAAACAAATTAAAAACAAAGAAAGATGGAACTTATAAAAAATTGTTATATTAAAATTAAAAGTTCTTTATGTTTTTCATGAAGTTTTCTGAATGTCAGTTATTGGGTCATACCCTAAAGCCTTATAAATTTTATGATTGATACAAATAAGATTTTTAATAAATTGTATTGCGAATAGAATCCAACGTCCAAAGGAATTTCTGAAAAGTGTGAAGACACACACTGCTTTTTTAGGTAAAATTTCTGTAAAAGAATGAAACTGTAAAAGAATACATTTTTCCTTGTGCAATAGTTGTTGTTGTTGATTTTTTGCTTAAAGGCGTAAAACCCTCTGGTCATCAACGCCTATGGGATGATAAAAGTAAAAAAAAAAAATAAACAAAAAAAATAAAAATCGAAGAGGAGTTATAATTTATAAAGAAGGCGATGTGCTTTTAAAAATTCAAACACTCGTGCAATTTTAGCTTCCTCATCTGCGAGAGTTTCGGATAAATTTGGGGTCAGTCCCATCCTGTTCATTGTTGGCAAATAGTGAGTACACTCTTCGAAAGTTAGTGAGTACACTCTTTATTGAATCAAAATAAATCGAATTGTGACTAAATAATATATATCACCTAAATCTATTAGATGATACATATATCATTCTGTTAAAGAAGGCGGTGGATATAGATATGGCATATGGATTCAAGCGTGGTGTTTTTTCATCAGATCGCGTGTTTTGCTTAACATAAGTAGTTACAAAAAAAAAAAAAATAATTACGTAAGGTAATTTTAAAGTGTAGTATAATAAGCTCGACAGGATTTTCTTAAAAAGAGACTTCTTTTCCAAAATCATTTAAAGCGTCTTAATAACAGAAAGTTTTGTTTTTCATAAAAGCATGAATTATTCTGGATTTATTTTATCAGACTTCAATTGTTCCACAGATTGCTCACTTTTAAGAACATTTTCTTGTTTAATTAGTTTTGATTAGATGTTAATTAAGTTGAGATATGTATCTCAATAAGCTAAGATTCCTCTCTAGAGTAGAATCATTTCAAGCTATATAAACTTTATTGTTGCTCTTAAACTTTTTTATTACATCTTTAAACATTGCCTAATATTCAAAGAGAGATTATGTTTCTTCTTAAACCTTACAGCATTACAGGACAGCGATACTAGCCAATGTTGACAAACATTATACACCTGTGAGTATCTGCAATTTTATTTATTTTTTTTTTTTTTGCAAAAATTGTACAGTGCTCAATCTGTGAGAAGGATAAAAATTCCATGAGTTCCAATAAATCCCGTGTAATTTATCACGGTAGGTGCTGCAAACTTCAAAATAAAGATATAGGTTTAAGGCCTGCAAAAAACCCTAGTATTCCCTAAGTGCGAGTTAGCGAAAAAGATTAGTTCAGTACCATAAAAACCTCCAACTAAATGTATCACAACACAAGTCGACAAGCCATCCTCGTATGAAATACTCAGATCCGTAAAAAGAATCGGGACAAACAAAAATTAGGATATTAAAAGTTTGAAAGAAGTATTCCATAAATAAATGGAACTCAGTTACGAGCTAAAAGAGAGGCAAGACAAAATAGAATCACCTCGAGGGCCAGGTCAGACATTTGGAAGACCTCGCGGCGGAAAATTAATTTCTTAAATCCCGAGTGGGTGAACTTGAGGTTCCAGTACCTAAGGCTTTCAGGTTGATCAAGAACTGAGGCATCCTAGTCCGTGCGGGAAGGGGGGAATTCCTTCGGCCCTGGTGACCAGTATAGGAGCTGGCTTCGGTGTCAAGATCAGCGAGGAGGATATCGACATAGTGGAGTACCGAAGAAAAAGAAAAGATGATCCGCGATCCCCACCTGTTATGCACGTAGCATTCGTCAGGTAGCATCTGCGGGAAGATTTCATACAGCGGAGGAAGAAAAAGCGGCACTTCTTAACTCGAGATATTGGCTGGCAGGATAATGATTCCAATTGTTAGTTCACGATGCGTTCGACTATTTCTTGTTTTGAAATTACTGTAAATTTTTTTGGTTTTGTACAGAATGTTTCACTGTAGAGTGGATCTTCACAATCGTATATATTTAATATGATACACAAAACGTTGTTCAGTGTTTAGTTTAGTATTATTTCATAACAATCAGCAACGGTTTCAACCTATGAATTAATACAGTGTTAACGCCATATATATGTACATTAATTAAAACGTAAATATTTTTTAAACAGGCTGTTAATAGATTTAATTACATTAGAAGTATGTTTTGGTTTAAAAGAAAGGGAATTATACTTGTAATGTTTGTATGGTGAAATACCGGCTAGTAGAATTATTAGCCACAACAATACTCCAGTGGGCTAAGGTCAGTATCCTAAGTACAGTAGCCCCGTCGACTTCGTATCATATTGAAAAAATATTTACGTTTTAATTAATATACATATATATGGCGTTAACAATTATACATGTAGAATTTTCTTAAATATATATATTTTTATTTATTCATATATATTGAGAGCTTAAAAGAAGTGGATAAGATATAATGGATAGAGTGAGAGTGAAAGCGGTACGGCACTTAGCCCAAGTTGGCCTGAGGAGGCTTTGACTGACAGCTCTTCTATACCTTCGACTTTCTCTTACATTTTATTTTATCGCCAGGTCAAAGTAAAATGTATCCCGTGTATAGTACATTTTATGCTGCTGGTAGGAATCTATCCAATTGGAAAATACTTACCGTGATCAAATATTTTCGTAAGAACCTAACGCGTCACCTGTTTATGAGTAAGTTTATTCTTTGTCAAATCATTAAACAAAACATTAGTTTGACCACCAGCCCCTCAGAGTAAGATGATACTTATGAAAATTGGTACTATTGTTATTCTAATAACACCTGCATACATTTTTCCCCTATTCTTTAGTAAGATTAAATATATCACGAAATATTGGAGATATATTTTGTGTTACAAATCTTCCTTACAAAGTACTGAACCACTAACCCATCATGGGTTGTAGTGGAACAAATTTTCATTTTTTTTTTGTTCTTCAGGCATCGAAATATTCTCTTAATAACATACTCAGTCTCACCCAAAAAAAAAAACTATTTAATTTTGATTTTGATTTACAAGAACTATTTTATGCAATTTAAGAGATAATAGAAAGTTCAAATTTGTTTTACAATACTCTTAAATACAGAAGGTACTTAATGAATAAAAATAAAGAAAGCTTTTTAAAATTTTTAATAACTGTGTATAGAAGAATATCATTTAAAATTCACAATATGATGAAAGTACTTACATGAAAAAAAAAAAAAAATCCTCGCTTAACTTATGATAAAGATACTAAGAATTTTGATGAGCTCAAACAAATAATTCAATCACTAGCCATACAAATGACTTTTTAACCTGTTTATTTTTGTGTGTATCATAGATGGATATCTTTTGAGACTCCAAAGATGATGAGTATTTAAGTTAAACAAAATAAATTTGCTTCAGTTGTCGGACCTCATTGGCTTAAAATGACTTACAATATGATTTTAATGATAACTAAAATATAAATATTAACAGGTATCTAAAGGGTGGGGGCAGCTTTTTTCAAGCACAAAAATAATGCGCATTATTTTTCAACCAAACTCAACCACTCCACGGGCATTTGTGAGGCCCGTTAGCCAATGCGTGGCATAAAAAATAGGCATGGGAGTGACGAATCCACCCTACGAAAAAAACACGTCAAGAAACGTGTATTAGGAAATATATTGCGCGAGGACTTAGACCTCCATGGTCTAATAATAATAATAATATATAATAATAATAATAATCTAGCGGGTATCCTAGAAAGCAGAATCGAGAGATGTGGACGGCAAGTCCTCTGTACAATTACAGGTGCGATCTGGGAACAGAGCCTTACCACAAAGATGAGAAGAAAAAAACAGTGAACTTCTTGAAGAGACTTGTCAGTTAATATCTCATGATATAAAGGCAAGGAGGTTATGATGGGCGGTACATGTGGCTTGAAGCAACCCATCAGGACGCCTCTACACAACAATGCAATGCCACTATAGTTTGCTAGACGCCACGTGGAAGGCCAAAAACCAGATGTATAGACAGAAATAACTAATATGCGAAAGAGTTTACTTGGAGGATTCATTTGAGATGTCTTTAGAATGACTTCTTGTTTATTTAATTGGCATTAATGAACAGATATCTCAGCAGTTATACCTCTGAATATCTTATCTTTTTGCCAATGTATCCAATTCGCTTCATCTTCTTACTACGGCAATTTCGTCTTCATCTTTCTAAAGCTTACTTTTTGTTCACTCATCTGTTCTAAAGTGCAAACGTTCTATTTATACCCAACAAGACAGCCGATGTCTAATGTTTGTTCATTTTATCAATAGCCATATTCATTTTTACATTTAAATATATTATTCTAGACTCATTGGTGTTTATAATTTACCTGTATTATAAAATAACATTGTAATTTCAGAGGTGTTTCATTTGATATTTTATTTCACTTCATAAACACATATAAATCCTATAAATTCTAAATTATTCACAATAATATCTGCTCTGAAATAGAGTCATTCCAATTTTTTCTTTTTATTAAGGAAAAGGGCTTCCTTAAAATTCTTATCTCTGACACATTTAATGTAAAAATAAGGATTTTTTCCACTAAAAGATACAGATCAAATAAGTTTAAATGAATGCGATCGATTCAAAGAGGAGAAAAAAATTAATATGAAAATCTCAATTAAGGATGGGACAGATACTGCAATAAAGTTTTCTATAAATGAAAATTCTTCAATCCTCTGCGCATAAAGCGAAGTAACAAAAACTCTATTGGCGAGGGGCTGACACCCACAAAAAGTCCTGGCAAAGGACCAGATCTGAAGGGTTCCGATTGATTCTGAAAGGATTAGAAGAAAAGTCGCTATTATTCAGAAAGAAGGATAAAAATACATTCAACGAAAGAGGAGAAAGGGGATTTACAGGACATAAAATGGGGACATATTCACGACCTATTTTATTGATACAGGATCGTTAAGTTGGTGGAGGCTTGTTTCTGTGACAGTAAGGTGTGTATTTTATATTTGTCTCATTGCTACTGATGTTTTTTTTTTATTATTGATAGTCCAATAATCATTTAATTTAACTTATTTAATTTTTTTTTTTTCAAGGAATACCCCACTACATACCAGATCTTCATTAACTCATCGGAGACGTTTCAGATAATGATCCATCATCTAATCTCTTTGTTCATCCTATATTCTTGATCATTTTTTAATGAGATTTGTCTTAATATTAAAAAATTGTCATTATATATTTTTAAATGGATAAGGAATTGTTTAATACGATAATGAACAATAAAGGATGAATTACGGGTGGAACAGATGATGGAAAATTGTCTGAAAATTTTTTTATGAAACTATGAAAAGTTGTGCGAATATTCCTTCAGGAAATACATACTAAAGAATAAATATTTAGTGATTTTCTTTTTTCTCCTTTTCATATATTCCTTTATTTAAAACAATTAACAAGGAGAATAATGTGCACAGAACAGATTGCGATAAATAGGAAAATTTTTATTATTTATTTATTTACTAACATTTACAACTATACATAATAATACCTGTAAATTTGATGTAAAACCATAATGGTATGATACAGACATGTAAAGAAACTTTTTTGGTAGTACAAAAAAAAAAAAAAAAAAAAATTTAAAAAATGGACACAACGGTGAATAGCAATTGTAAATATAACAAAAGCGTTGGTTCATCACAGCATAATAAGGAAACATTATTTCAATTTTGAAAACTCAAACATTTTATATTTATAAATAATACTAGAAGTAGAAGAATAGAAGAAGCTATCTATCTATATTACAAAAAATATTAATATGGTCGTAAATTTTAAGACCGATGAGTTACACCGTTACACTGAAGAACCATTATGCAAACATAGATAATAACTATAACTTATAATAACATGGACAAAGATAATGGTATGGTATATATGAGAAGAAGGAAAGTAAAAAGAAAATAAATACAAAGAAAAGCAAGAACTTATGACGAAGAACAATTTCGTTTCAGTGTGATAAAGATACCAAGGAGATAGCTAATAGTTCCCCGGTACCTTTTTTATAGTTTAAAAAAAAGTTTGATGAAATGAAATTTATGAATTTTAGAAATAAAGAGATAGAGAAAGATGCCGGACATTGTTGATATAGTAGGGCAATATATACACTTTTTAACTAATATTTAAATAATAATTGTTGATTGACTTTTATTATTATAATATTGTTGCATTGTTTTTCAAATTTTTAGAAGTACCCTCGAGACCTTGGCCACACACAGGGCGAGGGCAAGGGTTAAAGGATACAATTATATTGAAAAGTGAAACTGTTTCAACATGGGAACCTGTGGCAAAATTTTATGGTAGAGCTTGGAATGATGGAGAAACTCGAAAAGTTTATTCAGAGTTTGTTTGTTATCCTGCAAGATGGAATGGAGATCCGCTGCTATGATCTTTGTCTAGTTTATATTTATGGAGTTATCAATTAGTATTTTGTGGAGTCATATAAAAAGATGCGAGTCATCATTTTTTTTTTTTTTTGGAAGTTTAAGCAAGTCCTAGTGCGAAAATGAAATTGAACCACTTTTCAACAAATCAGTACCAAGAAAAATATTGATATATAGAATAATATCGATTACATTGACAGCTGTTGACGCTCCTCGACTCTTGAAGTGCTCACAAGACAAGAGCAATAACTTAGACAAAAGAAAGCAGACGCCCCTCCTGATGTAAATCCTCCTACTCTTCGACAGCTAAACGATATCTGATATCCAACCTTATCAGGGGGCTCACTGTTCTATCTCCTCTGAGATCCTCCAAGGGTTTTGTTTCTTGATTTAAGTGCAACTCAGGAGAAAACTTGGGACACGTGTAATGTTATCATAGTTAAAATATTAAATTATAGAAAATTATAAACTAATTTCTATCAATCGTTTCTTAAGTAAATATACCAAAAGCATTATGGTTCTGATATTCGTGCATGTAATTTCAAAGTAGTCTTCATATATTTTTAGATTTAAAGCCAATAAATTCTACAGTATTATTACTATTGATGTGTGTATTACTAAAATTAATGTATTATAAATTTTAGTAATTTACTAAGTAACATATATTTCAAGGTTTACTGCCACTTAATTCACTGTATCGCTACTACTTTTAATGTGTAAATTACTAGAATTTAAAGCAATTGAAATTTTTAGTAATTTATACATCAAAAATAACAGACGTTTCGAAGTGGTCTCCTCATATTTTTAGGTTTATATAAATCTTATTATATCCAAGTATTTTGCAGGTTGCAGAAATTTCAATTAATATATTATGTTCTTTCTGGAATAAAAACATTTGTCTGGATGCATTAGTTTTTACTTAAAATTTCACAGTTATAATTAAAATAACATTTTTTATTCCCACATGATATATTAAATCGTAAACATATTTGGTTCAATAACATCTATATCGACATAATGCCATGATTAAATATATATATATACTATCGCCAATGAGTGTTCTTCTCGATATTAAAATATTTTCGAATGTCAGAATCTCCAGTAACAGAGCCCCAACGAACTAATCACTAGGAACTCGCTGGGACAGAGGGTATCTCTTTAGGCCATCCGTACCCCGCTGTTTATCCTCACCATATCTGAGCTGGAGCCGGAGAACTTCTTGCTCTTGATGCCACTAATTAACTGATAAGTTATCTCCCTCCGCCTCATCTCCGCTCCTCACCGCCCCCTCCACAATTACCCTATCCATTTCCGACTAATATTACAATGCTCCCTACTTAATAAAAATAAATATTTAAATAGATTCAATAGTAGATAAGCTACAAAGTAAGAATAATAAAAAAAATTAATCATTAACTCTCATTATTTCTTAATTTTTACTAAGAATTTTATTAAATCTTAAATGATACATAACAGGACGAAAAATAATATGGGCCGTTCTCCCAGTAAGTGTTGTACTCTGATATTGTTGTTTCTTTTTTTAGTTTCATTTTAAATTAGTCATATGAATGTGGTCCGTTACAGTAAGAATGCGTAGGTCGGTGTGAATAGTCTCGTTTGAAACGTAGAGTGGTGAGTTCGTTGCTTTAATTTTAAAAATTGTGATTGAAAGGTTTGTATTTACTGAATTTGTGTCTTTTTAGCAGGTCGATAAATTTGACAGGCGTAAGTCCATATGGGTTTTAGTAAGTAATTGTATACGTTAAGTTTCTGTCTGAGGGATTATTTAAAATATATATAAATAGAATATAACTGTCAGTCGGAAATTCAGCGTTTTACGAAATGTCCTAAAGAAATTTGTTCCTCAATTATTCACAATGAAACCAATGTAATAATTTAAAATATACATATATTTCTACACCAGTCAATAATTTTATTAAGTAGCAGGAGATTTTTAAAAAAAATTGTTTTGAAAATAGATGTCATTCCCTCATATTGTTAGTTATAAATAGTAAAGCATGAGAATGAGAAAATCGTGAGATTTGTCAATCGTTTACCCATTTCTTATTCCTAGTTTGTGAACAAATTATCGAGGATATAATAACACACTCCTTTGGTTTGAATAGCTAAAAATAGTTGTTATAGATATTCAAATAACCCTGAAACAAATGCTTAGGGATTTTATTGGTATCAGGGTTATTAAAATAGTTGTTATAGATATGCAAATTTCAGGATTACCGAAAGAAATCGTAAAATCGGATTAAAAAAAATACATTCAATGTAGGCAAAAAAGTCAATTTTAATAAGGATTATATAATTAAATATGAATTTTAATAAATATATATTGCATTTGTGTTGATCATAACCACCTCTCGGACTATCTAGATCTTTATAAATATCGTATGAAATATTAATGTATTATTCTATCACATATATATAAATCAGATTTTTATTATTTATTTTTTTTTTTTTTTACTTTTCTTAAAAGAATAAATAATACAGTTAAAATTTACTTACAAAAGAACGCAAAGTTAAGAAGAACAATAATGTTGTAAAATTTAATATTTTTTTCTAAAAATACTTGAACCAAAATTGTCATTGCAGAATTATAAAAACAAAGCGAAGCCGTTTTAAGCGAAAAACTACATAATATATTACAATTTACTTACAATAGATCGTTATGAAAGTAACAACAATATTGTTGCAAAATGGAAAAGTGAAAACTCCTTTCCCTTCGGATGGGGTCACCCCAGAAAGCCCTGTTACAAATCCTTATTAACTTTGTAAAAATTTCCACCTTCCAGCTCGATTCATGAAAACGGCTTCGTTATGTTTTTTCATCTCTGAAAATGACACTTTTGGGTCAAGTAGCTTTAGTAAAAACATTTTAATAGTTTCAGAATTTTTACGAATAAACCAATAATTTTAGATTATTTACTTTTAAGAACTTTTTAGAAAGATACATAATTAACTTAACTATTAAGTATGTTTTTATAGAAAATTTGCCCATTATTTTCTATACTGAAGGGCTACTTCGATACTCATGTAGAAGATGATATTTAATTAGAAATGAAGTTAGAATAGAAAAGAAAATTAATTTTATTCCGGGACATGATTTTTCTAGAATAACATAAATGAACAAGTATAAGAAAATGATCTAACTAGAAATTAAAAGTAAAAATAACTTAATTTCTAGATAGTCTACAATAAAAATAAATATAATATTTGTAAAAAAAACTAAATAAATTCTTACTTATTTTCCACCAAAAATAAAAGTACAAAGAAAAAAAAATATGAAATAAAATAATTCATCTGTGGAAAGGTTATTTATTTATAATGATATTAACCAATATCTAATATACAAATATACATATAATTGGTGTAAAAAATAAAATAAATTCTTATTCTAAATAGAATATAAGTTAATAAAAGAAAATAAATTTAAAAAATCGATTGTATTAAAAAATGATTGGCATCTGATCATACTATAAAACGTTAACAATAGGGAATCCATTAGCAAATAAAATATATATTTATTCCAAATGAAAAACGACAGGAGTACTAAAATCAAATAAAATGAAATAATCAATTCATAACAAAAACAATATTCATCTATGATCCAAATTCCATCCTTAACCTAAGTATTATGGTTGAAGTTCGTCAGCTTGGGATGTAGGAAGGTATTAGAAAAGAGGATTTAAATGAAGGGAAGAAGCATGTTGAAGATTAGAAGGGGTTAAAAGTAATTTTCAAATGTTTTCGTTTGATACGAAGGGTCTATGTCCATATATGGTCGGAATGACGAGATTTTACTGGGAGAGGAT
Organism: Halyomorpha halys; assembly: GCF_000696795.3. Lineage (NCBI taxonomy): Eukaryota > Metazoa > Arthropoda > Insecta > Hemiptera > Pentatomidae > Halyomorpha > Halyomorpha halys. Next base: position 272,217 of record NW_027111618.1, read on the forward strand.
GTAGAGTTTGAATTCGAGGAGACTATGGATGTAGGGAGGGAACTGATTTATGTAGTAAGCTTTGTAATTTTAATTTTTTATTCCTTTTTTTCTTCTTTGTTCGTATTCATTCATCGTTATAATTCGTTTTTTAAAAATTTTAATGATAAGAAATTCACACAAAAATGTATCTGCCTATCAATAAGATATTTTGTTTGATTTTTTTTCCCAAAAAGCCTGTTTAAATTTTTAAAGGTTTCGTTTCTGTGTGTATTTCCAAGTTTCAATTATTACTTATTTGCAGAACGAAAACGAAGAAAGGGCTACAAATTCAAAACATAATTTTAATTTATTTTAAATAAAATGAAATTAACATTTATTGATTTACATGGAGCACAGCAAAAATCATAAAACATGGATGGATTGGAACGAAAGGGATTGAATAGAGTAAACCCCTTCCTGAGCTCTGGAACTAATTTAAATTCTAATGCAAAATTAGTACGATACCCGTTCCACTGTTCATAGAATACAGAATTCCGCGCTTTATTTGTTATACATTCTACTACATTTTTTTTTAAATTTAAATTTGATAAAATTTATGTCTATAAAAATATGAAATTTTATGTTTTTTGTTATCATAAGTATATTTAATATAACATTAAATAT
>NW_027111618.1:277242-282328 GCF_000696795.3 Halyomorpha halys
TCCTCCGTAAGATCGTCCGGGGAACCACGCTCCAGAGGGCCTAAAACGGAGTTATACGTGAAGAGCTCCAACTCCCTACTGTGGCGGAGTATATAGGCCGACGGCACATCAAATTCTTTGATGGGATGAAGGCCTGCTGCAACCCACTTTTCAGAGAGATCGTCCCTCCACCACGACCTGGGAGGTGGCAGAGCACGGTTCCCTTAGTCGACGTCCTCGACGAGGGAAGGCCTTAGACTCTTCAAGTCTGAGGTCTAAATTTTCACCATTCCGCCAGCGGAACGGCCCCTCCCCGTTCCAATAATCCACTGGCGTAAGCCAACCAAGTTTACAACCTTCATTGGACCCCTCACCTAACCTTATAATGCCAAAAGGCAATCCAAGATATCCTTTATACCCAGCTATACATATAACATACCTCTTATATGTACATACTAAATACCAATTAAAATCTTTTCAGCAGGGTACAAAAAAAACCCACTACATAGACACTGTTAAACCCAAAACTTTATTTCAAATAGGGGCTTTGAAAAAAAAGTACATCTACTTTTTTTTTTTTTTTTTTTTTTACCACCTATCTCTATCTATACCTATATATCTCTATTCACACTTAAAAACAGTGATAGATTAATTTTGTAATAGCTTTATTTTGAAAATGCCATGAGAGTTGTAATACCCTACAAGTCTGTATCATACCATTATAATCAAGCATAAAACTTACTAGATGCTTACATACAGTTGCAAATGTCAAAATGTAAATAAAATTAAAAATCCTTTAATAAACACCTTGTGTCACGTAACTGATTACATCACCAATTGCTGACATACGATTGGCTCCTCAAATAGGTGTATTAGCTTCCCCATTTCTCATCATGTGCATTTTATATTTACAAATATATATGTATATATAACTAGGATAAGGGATGATTATTAAGAATTAAGATTAAGTTTAATGAATTAGTTGAGGCCTGTCACGTAGGCAGGAATCGTTGAGTGATCCAACCTAGTTGGAGTAGTCCTAACTCTAAAAATGATCATTATTACAGTACCATAATGGGCTTATCGAACCTATTTACTTGATACTATGCGGGCCAAAAACAAGTTGCAACTTTAATGAACAATGTCAATGGATTCCTTGTGATGTGTATTCTAAAGTGTCAATTATTACTAATTTACAGTGTTAAAACAAAAAGGGCATTATTAATTCAAAACATAATATTAATTTATTTTTAATTAACTCTACCAGAATCATTAATTTTAAAGATCTGTACCAGAACCCTACTTACTTGATACATTGCGGGCCAATAACATTCTACGAGTCAAATCCATTGCACAATCCAGCTAAACATTTTTAATTAATAACAAAAATCTTTTAATAAATGCAAAAAAATATGCCAGAATTAAAATTTCACTTATATAGCTTCATCTGATTTTGAGAAAAAGAGACATTTTTTTTTAACAAATCGAACGTTTACGTATTAATTAGTGAACCAATTAGAGGATTTTTAAATGGGAAATATTACCATAATAATTACCGATTACCATAGAGTTATATAACTTTTAATTAGTACAGAAGATACGCTTATGAAGTATGTTTTAATTAGTAATTAAACCGTAATCTGATTTAGTCATAAAAGAAATTCGAAATTCATGAATGAAAAAAAATAGATACAAGGATGTTTATCCTTGATCTTTAATAAATAATAGATAATCATATATTAAAGATTATTTAGAGTATATGAGAGATGATATATAATAAGAGATGGGTAAGGCCTAGATGAGAGGGGAGAGGCTTTGTGATAGCCAGGATCGATTAGCCGCCTGATATTGGTCCCTTCTTTGTGCCTGCCTCTTCTCATCTCATACTTCCCTCCTCTGATTTATAAAAGAATAAGATGAACTTTAATCATTATATTAATTTAGGATATGAGTAGATGAATGTGTTGTGGTACAAATTAAACGTTATGTTAAGATCACAAAAACATTTTTTAATGTTAATTTTTATAGACATTTTCTACCTATTTCCCGACAAAATAAAGCAACTAACCAAGAATTTTTTTTTAATGGTATAAGGAGGAAAAAATCAATTTTTGAAAATTTGTAAAATAGTACCATCATCTACTCATATCTCCTAATTAAGATGAGTTGTAATTAAAGATGTGAGTAGTTAATAGTGTTACTTCACAAATCTTCTAAACATTTTTTTTTTTAAGGATAATATATATTTCCCCCTAATATTTGCTTATGAGTGTTCTTAATAATGATAAATTACGATATCTATACGTTTGGTAATGATAAATATCTATATAACATGGATTCTAAAATACAAGTAATTGCATTATATATATGAATATTTTTAATAATATGAAACTGTAAAAAATGTATTTTTTCTATTTTAAGGAAAACAAAATCACCGGTATTAAATGCTCTATTGCACGAAAACAGCACATTTTACAAAAAAAAAAAAAAAAAGAAAATTACAAAAAATACATTTTCTCATCTTTATTATAATGTGAGATTACCGTACCTTAAAATCTTAATTTGCAAGTTTTAAACCAGGAACTTCTGGTTTGGTTGCCGTGGCATGGTATTCGGAGCAGAAAATTGATTCATTTAAAAATATTTTGCAATTTTAATTGATTTATTTACGTCCCTTGTGTCTTATTGGTAAGTCCTCTGATTACACATTATATATTTTAAAATGTACAACTTTATTAATATTTGACTAATGTTATCAATTGCCAACATGCGCTCAACGATTTCTTATTATCTTACAGGGTGTAGTTATGAGCATCTTGCAAGATATATTATTGTTTATAAAAATATTTACAATTTAAATACAACGTTTCGGAACCATTTTTTCCATCTTAATGTGAACATTAATTTACAAAAAGTGTCTTGGTCATTAGTACTTACATTAATTATGTTGATGAACATTGTAATATTTCTAAAAATAACTAGTACTGTAGTTTTTTTATCTTATATTCATATTGTATTATTTATGTCCTTACTTTGTATTTATGAATTGTGTTATATTTATTTTGTATATAGGACACCAATTGTGCTTTGCAATTATTTTAAATTTATATTAGTTCATTATATAATCCAGTTATTATATAATGTATGTTATTATATAATGCAATTTTATTTTATTATATCTTTTAATTTTATTTAATTATATTATTATATATTTGTTTTTAATTTTGTAAATACTATTGTAATCATTTACATTTTTTTATCTCAAATTTTCTGCATATATAGTCTGAGTGAATACTTGGAATGCTTAATTATACCATAAGTATAAGTATGCCCAAATTGTAGCAGATTGTATAATTACTCTTCAGTGTAAACATAAGTTCATACTAAAAAGAGAATCTTCTATCACTACATTTTTTACAGAACTTTAAGGACTCAGCACTGATGTCCTATTATTTATACTTACATGTTTCTACAATTCAATCTCTATTGTTTTAAATTAAAAACTTTTATCCATTATACTTTATTTAAAATGTGGTTAACTTGTATATTATGTTGTTTAACTAATCATTATTATCACTATAGTAGATTAAATTTATTTATAAAATCTGTACTATGTGTGGTTAAGTTGTTTATATCTATTTTAAAACTATCTGCCTATTTTTAATGGATAGATTACCCTTCACCCTTTAAGATATTTATTTTATAAATTATATTTTGTTAATCACTTTTCTTTATTTAGTGTAATTGTTTGAAAATCCACTGATTCCACAGGCAGACACTGTTTACTAGTTAGACTGGCAGAGGGTCCACGTATCAAAAAACAAAGACGCACCCTAAATTATGGACAATTATGGACTAAGACTTCTTTTCTCACTCCTTTCAAAACAATAAAAAATAAAACACTCCGAAATTTAATATATATACTTACCTACTGAAAACAATTTGGATTTACGCATCATAATATTTGAGACAGCGAAAAAGACTCATACAAATACAATTTCAGAGTAAAACCTTCAAAACTTAAGAATAACTTTACGTGCTGAACTACACACGCCAGCTGCTACCGAAATCATACAAAATAACAATAAACTATTCCATTATACATTAAACAGGCATCCACTGAATGAATAATCTCATAAACGCCATGGCCAGAACAATCATGCGCGGCAACATTCGTTGAAGACTGAAAAGGAGCTGAATGGGAGATCTTTTCGTCTAATTAAATTTTACATCATGCCTATAGGTGCTTTTAAATACTGCTTCCCCCATATTTTAACTTTTTCAAAATTAATTTACCACATTAACTGGTCATCATCTCCATTTACAGATTTAAATTGAGACACGAAGAAACATCAATCTGATCTTTCATATTATTTAGGTGATTGGCTTATTTTATAATTATTCTAAAGTCCTAATTTTAGGTTATGGTGATTATATGTTATTTTTTTGTATTGGTTTATTATATTAGTATTGCCGATCAAATGATATATCTAGGAAGGTAGTCTTCACTACATCGTATTGGAAGACACAATTAAAATCTTCCAGTTCAAAATAGTTAATTTAAAAGATAAAGTTTATAATTTGAGACTATTGTGTCTTTTTTATATTCATATAAAAGTAAAAAAAAAAATCCTGACTTTGATATTAAAGATAATTTAAAGAATATTTTGCGCACATAGATATAAATTAAATGATGTGAAATGAGCTCATTAGGCCGGGATAGTACAAATAGATTCTAGATCTATTAGGGCTGAGCCGACAGGCTAGGCAAAGTGCCAATATACAGCTGTACTCCATGTGGTTTAGTTCTCTGCTCGTTAGGGGGGATTCATTTGCAATTTATTCTGTGAATAAAATGTGTAATTAGTATACTAGCACTTCCTCTTACGTCCAGCTAAATTGAATTTCCTTTAGGCAAAGGAAATTATTTGTTGAAAACAGAATATTAGGAACAAAGGGCAAACATGTTTTATAATAAGAGAAGATGGTAGGGGGGGGGGCGATCAGTCAAGACGATGCATAAGCGAAACTAATTTTATTATTTCTAACGTTTCTGCCATCCTTCGTCAAGTACTAAAAACAAAAAACAAGATTAAAATCATAAGGA